>NW_026530311.1:98451-131491 GCF_026979565.1 Vidua chalybeata
GCTTGGGTGTGACCGGCTGTGTCCATGTGTGGTTTGGGTGTGGCCAGGTGTGGTTTGGGTGTGGCCAGGTGTGGTTTGGGTGTGACCGGGTGGGGTTTGGGTGTGGCTGAGTGAAGCTTGGGTGTGGCCAGGTGTGGTTTGGGTGTGACCGGGTGGGGTTTGGGTGTGGCTGAGTGAAGCTTGGGTGTGGCCAGGTGTGGTTTGGGTGTGTCTGTGTGACATTTGGGTGTGACCAGGTGGGTTTGGGTATGACCGGGTGTGGTTTGGGTGTGGCCAGGTGTGGTTTGGGTGTGACCGGGTGTGGCCAGGTGTGGTTTGGGTGTGACCAGGTGAGCTGTGAAGTCCCAGCTTAAGGTTGATTCACACACAGACCACTGTACCCTGTCCGTGACCTCTGACCATCCCCACTGACCACTGACCCTGTGTCCATCCCCACTGACCACTGACCACTGACCCCTGTCCATCCCCACTGACCACTGAGCACTGCCCCCTGTCCATCCCCACTGACCACTGACCATCCCCACTGACCACTGACCACTGAGCACTGCCCCCTGCCCATCCCCACTGACCACTGAGCACTGACCACTGCTCCCTGTCCATCCCCACTGACCACTGACCACTGACCACTGCCCCCTGTCCATCCCCACTGACCACTGACCACTGCCCACTGACCATCCCCACTGACCACTGACCATCCCCATTGTCCATCCCCACTGACCACTGACCATCCCCATTGTCCATCCCCAGTGACCACTGACCACTGCCCACTGTCCATCCCCACTGACCACTGTCCATCCCCACTGTCCATCCCCACTGTCCATCCCCACTGACCACTGCCCACTGTCCATCCCCCCACTGACCGCTGCCCCTCGTGTCCGCAGGGCGAGTCCAAGCGCATCACGCTGGTGCTGCAGCAGCCGCCGGGGCCGGGCGCGTGTCCATCCCCACTGACCACTGACCATCCCCACTGTCCATCCCCCCTGACCACTGACCGCTGCCCCTCGTGTCCGCAGGGCGAGTCCAAGCGCATCACGCTGGTGCTGCAGCAGCCGCCGGGGCCGGGCGCGGCGCCGGGCCAGCGCCACGTGGTGCTGGGCACGCTGCCCGGCAAGCTGCTGCTGCAGGGCGGCGCCGCCGCGGCCGCGCCCGGCGCTCCGGCCAAGGCGGCGCCCGGCGCTCCGGCCAAGGTGGTGACCATCCAGCTGCAGGTGCAGCCGCCGGCCGCGCCCGGCCAGCCCGGCCAGCCCCAGAAGATCCAGCTGATCCAGCAGGCCGGGGCGGGGCCCGTGGGCGTGGCCCAGGTGCCGCAGGTGGTGGGCGGGGCCGGACAGAGGCTGACCGTGCCGCTCAAGGTGGTGCTGCAGCCGCAGGTGAGGCGCCGCGGCGGTCAGCGGGGTCAGGGGAGCGGTCAGCGGGGTCAGGGGAGCGGTCAGCGGGGTCAGGGGAGCGGTCAGCGGGGTCAGGGGAGCGGTCAGTGGGGTCAGGGGAGTGGTCAGTGGGGTCAGGGGAGTGGTCAGTGGGGTCAGGGGAGTGGTCAGTGGGGTCAGGGGAGCGGTCAGCGGGGTCAGGGGAGCGGTCAGTGGGGTCAGGGGAGTGGTCAGTGGGGTCAGGGGAGTGGTCAGTGGGGTCAGGGGAGTGGTCAGTGGGGTCAGGGGAGCGGTCAGCGGGGTCAGGGGAGCGGTCAGCGGGGTCAGGGGAGCGGTCAGTGGGGTCAGGGGAGTGGTCAGCGGGGTCAGGGGAGTGGTCAGTGGGGTCAGGGGAGTGGTCAGTGGGGTGGGGCTGGTCTGTTGAGCTGGGGAGAGTGGTCAGTTGGGTTTGGGAGTGGTCAGTTGGGTTTGGGTGTGGTCAGTTGGGTTTGGGTGTGGTCAGTTGGGTTTGGGGGTGGTCAGTTGATTTGGGTGCGGTCAGTTGGGCTTGGGTGTGGTCAGTTGGCCTGGGGGCTGTGGTCAGTTGGGTTTGGGTGTGGTCAGTTGGGTTTGGCTGTGGTCAGTTGGCCTGGGGGCTGTGGTCAGTTGGGTTTGGGGGTGGTCAGTGTGGTTTGGCTGTGGTCAGTTGGGTTTGGGTGTGGTCAGTTGGGTTTGGGTGTGGTCAGTGTGGTTTGGCTGTGGTCAGTTGGGTTTGGGTGTGGTCAGTTGGGTTTGGGTGTGGTCAGTGTGGTTTGGCTGTGGTCAGTTGGGTTTGGCTGTGGTCAGTTGGGTTTGGCTGTGGTCAGTTGGGTTTGGGTGTGGTCAGTGTGGTTTGGCTGTGGTCAGTTGGGTTTGGGTGTGGTCAGTGTGGTTTGGGGGTGGTCAGTTGGCCTGGGGGCTGTGGTCAGTTGGGTTTGGGTGTGGTCAGTTGGCCTGGGGGCTGTGGTCAGTTGGGTTTGGGGGTGGTCAGTTGGCCTGGGGGCTGTGGTCAGTTGGGTTTGGGTGTGGTCAGTTGGGTTTGGCTGTGGTCAGTTGGGTTTGGGTGTGGTCAGTTGGGTTGGGGGCTGTGGTCAGTTGGCCTGGGGGCTGTGGCCAGTTGGGTTTGGGTGTGGTCAGTGTGGTTTGGGTGCGGTCAGCCGGGCCGGTCACTCCGCCGCGGCCCCACGGCGGCCTGGGCGCGGCGGTCACTCACCCCTCGCCCTCGCTGACCGCCTCCCCTCCCCTCCCCCGGCCAGGCCGCCTCCTCGTCCGGCGGCTCCTCGGCCGGCCTCTCGGTGGTCAAGGTGCTGAGCGGCGCCGAGGTGGCGGCGGCGGCGGCGTCGGCGTCGCCGCGCGGCGCCTCGGACGAGAGCCGGCGGCTGGAGCACCAGAAGAAGCAGGAGAAGGCCAACCGCATCGTGGCCGAGGCCATCGCCCGCGCCCGCGCCCGCGGCGAGCAGAACATCCCGCGCGTGCTCAACGAGGACGAGCTGCCCAGCGTCCGGCCCGACGACGAGGGCGAGCGCAAGCGGCGCCGCAAGGGCCCCGGCGAGCGCGGCGCCGGCAAGGAGGAGCGGCCGCGGCGCGGCAAGGGGCAGGGCGGCGGCAAGAGCAAGGGGCGGGGCAAGGCCAGGTGAGGGCGGGGCGCCGGGGGTGGGAGGGGTCAGGGCGGGTCGCGGTGGGCGGTGGGTGTTGGGGCAAGCGTGGCCGTGGTGGTCACTCAAGCGTGGTGTTGATGGTCACCCAACTTTGGTCACGGTGGTCACTCAACTTTGGCCATGGTGGTCACTCAACCGTGGTCTTGATGGTCACTCAACCATGGTCTTGGTGGTCACTCAACTTTGGTCTTGGTGGTCACTCAACTTTGGTTTTGGTGGTCACTCAACTTTGGCCATGGTGGTCACTCAACCGTGGTCTTGATGGTCACTCAACCATGGTCTTGGTGGTCACTCAACTTTGGTTTTGGTGGTCACCCAACTTTGGCCATGGTGGTCACTCAACCGTGGTCTTGATGGTCACTCAACTGTGGTCATGGTGGTCACTCAACCGTGGTCTTGATGGTCATTCAACCATGGTCATGATGGTCACTCAACTGTGGTCATGGTGGTCAGTCAAACATGGTCATGGTGGTCACTCAGTCTTGGTCATGGTGGTCACTCAATCGTGGTCGTGATGGTCATTCAACCATGGTCATGATGGTCACTCAGTTTTGGTCATGGTGGTCACTCAGTCTTGGTCATGGTGGTCACTCAATCGTGGTCATGATGGTCACTCAATCTTGGTCATGGTGGTCACCCAACCTTGGCCATGGTGATTACCCAATCTTGGTTATGGTGGTCACTCAAACGTGGTCTTGATGGTCACTCAACTTTGGCCATGGTGGTCACCCAACCATGCTCTTGGTGGTCACTCAAGCGTGGTCTTGATGGTCACTCAATTTTGGCCTTGGTGGTCACCAAACCTCATCGTTAACGGTCACTCAATTCGGTGTTTATGATTGTAGTGACCACCAAGTCACAGTGGTCAGTGTGGTCATAGCGGTCAGTGTGGTCAGTGGTCAGTCGGTCAGTGCATCGGTCAGTTGGCCAGTGGTCAGTTGGTCAATGGCCAGTTGGTCAGTCAGTGGTCAGTCGGTCAGTGGTCACTTGGTCAGTTGGTCAGTCGGTCAGTGGTCAGTCGGTTAGTGGTCAGTCTGTCAGTGGTCAGTTGGTCAGTGGTCAGTCAGTGGTCAGTTGGTCAGTTGGTCAGTCAGTGGTCAGTTGGTCAGTTGGTCACTCAGTGGTCAGTTGGTCAGTTGGTCAGTCAGTGGTTGGTCAGTGGTCAGTTGGTCACTCAGTGGTCAGTTGGTCAGTCAGTCACTTGGTCAGTGGTCAGTTGGTCAGTGATCAGTCGGTCAGTGGTCAGCGGTCACTCAGTGGTCAGTTGGTCAGTTGGTCACTCTGTCCGCAGCACCATCACGCCGGTGGTGGGGAAGAAGCGCAAGCGCAACGCCTCCTCGGACAACTCGGACTCGGAGGCGCTGCCGGCGCCGTCCCCGCGCCGCGACGACGACGGCGGCGTCCAGGTGAGGCCACCTGCGGGGGCGGGGCCGCGCGGCTGGGGTCACCTGTGTGGGTGGGGTCACCTGGATGGGTGGGGTCACCTGGATGGGTGGGGCCACCTGGGTGGGGTCACCTGGATGGGTGGGGTCACCTGGATGGGTGGGGTCACCTGGATGGGTGGGGTCACCTGGATGGGTGGGGCCACCTGGGTGGGGTCACCTGGATGGGTGGGGTTACCTGAGGTGGGCGGGGTCACGTGGATGGGCGGGGTTACCTGTGTGGGTGGGGTCACCTGTGTGGGTGGGGTTATCTGGGTGGGGTCACCTGGATGGGTGGGGTTACCTGGGGTGGGTGGGGTCACCCGTGTGGGCAGGGCCACCTGGGTGGGCGGAGTTACCTGAGGTGGGCGGGGTTACCTGCGGTGGGGTTCACCTGGACGGGTGTGGTCACCTGGACTGGGCGGGGTTACCTGAGGTGGGCGGGGTCACCTGGATGGGCGGGGTTACCTGAGGAGGGCAGGGTCACCCGGGTGGGTGGAGTTACCTGAGGTGGGTGGAGTTACCTGAGGTGGGCGGGGTTACCTGCGGTGGGGTTCACCTGGACGGGTGTGGTCACCTGGACTGGGCGGGGTTACCTGAGGTGGGCGGGGTCCCCCAGGTGGGCGGGATCACCGAGCACCGACTCGGGGTGGGCGGGGCCACCTGGGCAGGTGGGGCGCCCTGAGGCGGGCGGGGTTATCTGAGCTGGGTGGGGTCACCTGGATGGGTGGGCTGGTCCAAGGTGGGCGTGGTCCCCCGGGTGGGCGTGGTCCCCCGGGTGGGCGTGGCCGCGGCAGGGCGTGCCTCACCTGGGCGCCGCGGGCGCAGAAGCGGCGCTCGAACCGGCAGGTGAAGCGCAAGAAGTACACGGAGGACCTGGACATCAAGATCACGGACGACGAGGAGGACGAGGAGCTGGACGTGACGGGGCCGGCGCGGCCGGAGCAGCCGCCGGCGCCGCCGCCGCCCGAGCCCGACGGCGACGCGCTGCCCTCCATGCAGTTCTTCGTGGTGGGTGCCCTTCTTCATCATCTTCGTCTTCATCATCCTCTTCTTCATTTTCTACTTTGTCATCTTCATCTTCATCTTCATTGTCTTCTTCATCTCTGTCATCTTCTTCATCTTCCCTCCCGTCGTGTTCCCGACGGCGACGCGCTGCCCTCCGTGCAGTTCTTCGTGGTGGGTGCCCTTCTTCATCCTCATCCTCATCATCTTCGTCTTCTTCTTCTTTGTCATCTTCATCATCTTCATCTTCATCCTGTTCATCATCTTCATTGTGTCCTTCATCTTCCCTCCCGTCGCATTCCCGATGGCGACGCGCTGCCCTCCGTGCAGTTCTTCGTGGTGGGTGCCCTTCATCATCATCCTCATCTTCATCATCCTCATCTTTGTTGTGTTCTTCTTCTTCTTTGTCATCTTCATCGTCTTCATTGTCTTCATTGTGTTCTTCATCATCGTCGTCGTCTTCCTCATCTTCGTTTCCGTCGTGTTCCCGACGGCGACGCGCTGCCCTCCATGCAGTTCTTCGTGGTGGGTGCCCTTCTTCATCCTCATCCTCATCATCTTCGTCTTCTTCTTCTTCTTCTTTGTCATCTTCATCATCTTCATCTTCATCCTGTTCATTGTCTTCATTGTGTCCTTCATCTTCCCTCCCGTCGTGTTCCCCACGGCGACGCGCTGCCCTCCATGCAGTTCTTCGTGGTGGGTGCCCTTCTTCATCTTCATCTTCATCATCCTCTTCTTCATTTTCTACTTTGTCATCTTCATCTTCATTGTCTCTTTCATCTCTGTCATCTTCTTCATCTTCACTTCCATCGTGTTCCCGACGGCGACGCGCTGCCCTCCATGCAGTTCTTCGTGGTGGGTGCCCTTCTTCATCTTCATCATCTTCGTCTTCTTCTTCATCATCTTCCTTGTCTTCATCTTCATCCTGTTCATCGTCTTCATCGTGTTCTCCATCTTCCCTCCCGTCGTGTTCCCGACGGCGACGCGCTGCCCTCCGTGCAGTTCTTCGTGGTGGGTGCCCTTCTTCATGTTCATCATCATCATCATCCTCATCTTGATCTTCTTCTTCTACTTTGTCATCTTCATCTTCATTGTCTTCTTCATCTCTGTCACCTTCTTCATCTTCCCTCCCGTCGTGTTCCCGATGGCGACGCGCTGCCCTCCATGCAGTTCTTCGTGGTGGGTGCCCTTCTTCATCTTCATCATCTTCGTCTTCTTCTTCTTTGTCATCTTCATCATCTTCATCTTCATCCTGTTCATCATCTTCGTTGTGTCCTTCATCTTCCCTCCCGTCGCATTCCCGATGGCGACGCGCTGCCCTCCGTGCAGTTCTTCGTGGTGGGTGCCCTTCATCATCATCCTCATCTTCATCATCCTCATTTTTGTTGTGTTCTTCTTCTTCTTTGTCATCTTCATCGTCTTCATTGTCTTCATTGTGTTCTTCATCATCGTCGTCGTCTTCCTCATCTTCCCTCCCGTCGTGTTCCCGACGGCGACACGCTGCCCTCCATGCAGTTCTTCGTGGTGGGTGCCCTTCTTCATCCTCATCCTCATCATCTTCGTCTTCTTCTTCTTTGTCATCTTCATCATCTTCATCTTCATCCTGTTCATTGTCTTCATTGTGTCCTTCATCTTCCCTCCCGTCGTGTTCCCGACGGCGACGCGCTGCCCTCCGTGCAGTTCTTCGTGGTGGGTGCTCTTCATCCTCATCCTCATCTTCATCATCCTCATCTTGATCTTCTTCATCTTCCTTTTGATCGTCTCCATCATCTTCATCATCTTCTTTGTCTTCGTTGTGTTTTTGATCTTCATCATCTTCTTGATCTTCATCATCGTCTTTATCGTCTTCTTGATCTCTATCTTCTTCATCATCTTTATTTTCTTCTTGATCTTCATCATCTTCATCGTCTTCTTGATCTTTGTCATCGTCATCGTCTTTATCGCCTTCTTCGTCTCCGTCGTCTTCATCATCTTTATGATCTTCATCTTCATCATCACTTCCGTTGTCTTCTTGATCATCGTCATCGTCATCTTCATCGTCTTCTTCATCTCCATTGTCTTCTTGCTCTTCGCTTTTGTCGTCTTCGTCCCGTTCCTCATCTTCGTCTTCATCATCTTCATCATCTTCATCGTCTTCGTCATCATCGTCATCTTCATCTTCTCCTTCATCGTTGTCATCTTCTCCACGGCCTTCATCCTCCTCATCTCCTCCACCCCATCATCTTCATCACCAACCTCCTGACGTTCTTCACCTCGTCCATCATCTTCCTCACGTCCTTCATCCCCGTGACCTTCATCCCCTTCTCCACCTTCATCCTCCTCACCTCCTCCGTGACCTTCATCCCCTTCATCCCCATCATCTTCATCACCAACCTCCTGACGTTCTTCGCCTCGTCCATCATCTTCCTCACGTCCTTCATCCCCGTGACCTTCATCTTCATCCTCCTCACCTCCTCCGTGACCTTCATCTCCTTCATCCCATCATCCTCCTCACCTTCTCCGTGACCTTCATCCCCATCCCGTTCCCATCATCTCCATCATCTTCATCACCACCTTCATCTTCCTCACCTCCTCCGTGACCTTCATCCCCTTCATCCCCATCATCTTCATCACCACCTTCATCCTCCTCACCTCCTCCGTGACCTTCATCCCCTTCATCCTCATCATCTTCATCACCACCTTCATCCTCACCTCCTCCGTGACCTTCATCCCCATCATCCCCATCATCTTCATCACCACCTTCATCCTCCTCACCTTCTTCATCCCCGTTCCCATCATCCTCCTCACCTCCTCCACGACCTTCATCCACTTCATCCCCATCATCTTCATCACCACCTTCATCCTCCTCACCTCCTCCACGACCTTCATCCCCTTCATCCCATCCCCATCCTCCTCCTCGCCCCTCCATCCCCGTGACCTTCCTCCCCATCCTCCTCCTCCTCCTCCTCGCCCCCTCCGTCCCCCTGCTCTCCTTCCTGGCCCCGCTGACCTTCCTCCCCATCCTCCTCCTCCTCCCGTCCCGCAGGAGAACCCGAGCGAGGAGGACGCCGCCATCGTGGACAAGGTCCTGTCCATGCGCGTGGTCAAGAAGGAGGTGAGCGGCCAGCGGCCAGCGGCCAGCGGCCAGCGGTCAGCGGGTGGCCTGGGGGCGGCCTGGGGGCCTTCCTCACCCTCCTCCTCCTCACCCTCCTCCTCCTCCTCCTCGTGGTCGTGGCCCGCAGCTGCCCTCGGGACAGGTGGTGGAGGCCGAGGAGTTCTTCGTCAAGTACAAGAACTAGTAGGTGCCGGCGCCCGCCCAGCGGTCACTCGCGGTCACTCGGGGTCACCTTGGGGTCACTCGGGGTCACTCGGGGTCATTTGGGGTCTTTTGTGGTCACTCAGGGTCAGTTATGGTCATTTGTGGTCACTCGGGGTCACTCGCGGGCACTCACGGGCACTCGGGGTCACTCGCGGTCATTTATGGTCACTCGGGGTCACTCGGGGTCAGTTATGGTCATTTGTGGTCACTCAGGGTCAGTTATGGTCACTCGGGGTTATTTATGGTCATTTGTGGTCACTCGGGGTCACTCGGGGTCAGTTATGGTCATTTGTGGTCACTCAGGGTCAGTTATGGTCATTTGTGGTCACTCAGGGTCACTCGGGGTCACTCGGGGTCACTTGGGGTCACCTCGGGCTCACTCGGGGTTACTCGGGGTCATTTATGGTCATTTGTGGTCACTCGGGGTCATTTGAGGTCACTCGCGGTCACTCAGGGTTGGTTGTGGTCACTCGGGGTCAGTTTGGGCTCATTTTAGGGCGTTTTGGGCCATTTTTGTTCATTCAGAAGGAATTCTGCTCATTTTGGGGTGGTTTCGCTCATTTTGGGGTGGTTTTCACTCATTTTTTGGGTGCTTTTTGGGTGGTTTTCACTCATTTTTTGGGGTGATTTCGGGCAGTTTTGGGGTCCTGCGGCAGGTGACGCTGGCCCCGCCCCCAGCTCCTCCCGGCACTGCTCATTCTGGGCTCGTTTTTGTTCATTTTTGCTCATTTTTGGGCGGTTTTGGCTCATTTTTTGGGGTGATTTCGGGCAGTTTTGGGGTCCCGGGCGGGGGGGCGGGGCCTCACCTGCGGCAGGTGACGCTGGCCCCGCCCCCAGCTGCTCCCTGCACTGCTCATTCTGGGCTCGTTTTTGTTCATTTTTGCTCATTTTTGGGTGGTTTTCACTCATTTTTTGGGGTGATTTTGGGCGGTTTCGGGGTCCCGGGCGGGGGGGCGGGGCCTCACCTGCGGCAGGTGACGCTGGCCCCGCCCCCAGCTCCTACCTGCACTGCTCATTCTGGGCTCGTTCTGGCTCATTTTGGGGTGGTTTTTGCTCATTTTTGGGTGGTTTTTGCTCATTTTTGGGTGGTTTTCACTCATTTTTTGGGGTGATTTTGGGCGGTTTCGGGGTCCCGGGCGGGGGGGCGGGGCCTCACCTGCGGCAGGTGACGCTGGCCCCGCCCCCAGCTCCTACCTGCACTGCGAGTGGGCGACGATCGCGCAGCTGGAGAAGGACAAGAGGATCCACCAGAAGCTGAAGCGCTTCAAGACCAAGATGAACCAAATGCGGCACTTCTTCCACGAGGTGCCGGAACGTTCCGGAACGCGCCGGGGAGCCGGCGGGAACGGGGCGGAAAACGGGGGTTTTGGGAAAAAATCCGGGGTTTTGGGGGAAAAACGGGGGCTTTGGGAAAAAATCCGGGGTTTTGGGGAAAAAACCCGGGGGTTTCGGGGGAAAAAACGGGGGTTTTGGGAAAAAATCCGGGGTTTTGGGGGAAAAACGGGGGTTTTGGGAGAAATCCGGGGTTTGGGGGGAAAAACGGGGGTTTGGGGGAAAAAACGGGGGTTTTGGGGGAAAATCTGGGGTTTGGGGGAAAAAAACGGGGGTTTTGGGGGAAAAAATGGGGGTTTGGGGGGAAAAAACGGGGGGGTTTGGGAAAATCTGGGGTTTGGGGAAAAACGGGGGGTTTTGGGGAAAAACGGGGGTTTGGGGAAAAATCTGGGGGGGTTTGGGAAAAAAAATGGGGGGTTTGGGAAAAAAAATGGGGGGTTTGGGAAAAAAAATGGGGGGTTTGGGAAAAATGGGGCAGTTTGGGGAAAAATCCAGGGGATTTGGGGAAAAATCTGGGAGGTTTGGGGAAAATCTGGGGGTTTTGGGGGAAAAATGGGGATTTTGGTGGGAAATTGGGGGATTTTGGGGGAAATTGAGGGATTTTGGGGGAATTGAGGGATTTTGGTGGGAAATTGGGGGATTTTGGGGGGAAATTGAGGGATTTTGGGGGAATTGAGGGATTTTGGGGGAAATTGAGGGATTTTGGTGGGAAATTTGGGGATTTTGGGGGGAAATGGAGGGATTTTGGGTGAAAAAAGGGGATTTTGGGGGGAAATTGGGGGATTTGGGGCGAAAAAAGGGGATTTTGGGGGGAAATTGGGGGATTTTGGGGGAGAGCCGGGGGAAGCGGGGCAGAGGCAGATTTTGGGGTGGAAAAGGAGGATTTTGGGGTTCCAGGATGAGGAGCCCTTCAACCCCGACTACGTGGAGGTGGATCGGATCCTGGACGAGTCGCACAGCGTGGACAAGGACAACGGCGAGGTGGGCGGGGGGACGGGGTTTGGGCTGAAACACGGCAGATTCGGGGTTTTCTGGGGTTAAAAATGTCAAATTGGGGATTTTCTGGGGTTAAAAATGTCAAATTGGGGGGTTTGGGGTGAAACACGGCAGATTCGGGGTTTTCTGGGGTTGAAAATGTCAAATTGGGGAGTTTCTGGGGTTAAAAATGTGAAATTTGGGAGTTTCTGGGGTTAAAAATGTGAAATTGGGGATTTTCTGGGGTTAAAAATGTGAAATTGGGGATTTTCTGGGGTTAAAAATGTCAAATTGGGGGGTTTGGGGTGAAACACGGCAGATTCGGGGTTTTCTGGGGTTGAAAATGTCAAATTGGGGAGTTTCTGGGGTTAAAAATGTGAAATTTGGGAGTTTCTGGGGTTAAAAATGTGAAATTGGGGGTTTGGGGTTAAAAATGTGGAATTTGGGATTTTCGTGCTTTTGGGGTGGAAGAATCCCAAAATGTGGGGTTCTCAGGGATTTCACCCTGGCGGGTCACCTGCCCAGGTGTGTCCAGGTGTGTCCCCCCGCTCTGGGCTGGGTCACCTGCCCAGGTGTGTCCAGGTGTGTCCCCCCGCTCTGGGCTGGGTCACCTGCCCAGGTGTGTCCAGGTGTGTCCCCCCCCTCTGGGCTGGGTCACCTGCCCAGGTGTGTCCCCCTCCCCCAGCCCGTGGTTTATCCATCACCTGCTCAGGTGTGTTACCTGCCCAGGTGTGTTACCTGCCCAGGTGTATTACCTCACCTGCCCAGGTGTGTTATCCCACCTGCCCAGGTGAGCTCCCTCACCTGCCCAGGTGTGTTACATTACCTGCCCCAGTGTGTTACCTCACCTGCCCAGGTGTGTCCCCAGCCCGTGGTGTATTACATTACCTGCCCAGGTGTATTACCTCACCTGCCCAGGTGAGGTCCCTCACCTGCCCAGGTGTGTCCCCAGCCCGTGGTGTATTACCTCACCTGTCCAGGTGTGTTACATTACCTGCCCAGGTGAGGTCCCTCACCTGCCCAGGTGTGTTCCCCAGCCCGTGGTGTATTACCTCACCTGCCCAGGTGTGTTATCCCACCTGCCCAGGTGTGTTACATTACCTGCCCAGGTGAGGTCCCTCACCTGCCCAGGTGTTCCCCAGCCCGTGGTGTATTACCTGGTCAAGTGGTGCTCGCTGCCCTACGAGGACAGCACCTGGGAGCTGCAGGAGGACGTGGACGAGGCCAAAATCGCCGAGTTCAAACGGATCCAGGCGCGGCACCCCGAGCTCAAGAGACAGGTGAGACACGCCCCCCAAACAGGTGAGACACGCCCCCCAAACAGGTGAGACACGCCCCCCGCACAGGTGAGACACGCCCCCCGCACAGGTGAGACACGCCCAAACAGGTGAGACACGCCCCCCAAACAGGTGAGACACGCCCAAACAGGTGAGACACGCCCCCGCACAGGTGAGACACGCCCCCGCACAGGTGAGACAGGGCCTGCAGGTGAATACCCCATACCTGTCTCACCTGTATCTCACCTGTATCTCACCTGTCTCACCTGTATCTCACGTGTCTCACCTGAGTTACCTGTATCTTATCTGTCCATGTCTCACCTGTCTCACCTGTACCTCAGCTGTCTCACCTGTATCTCACCTGTGTCTCACCTGTCTCACCTGTCTCACCTGTACCTCACCTGTACCTCACTTGACTCACCTGTCTCACCTGTATCTCACCTGTGTCTTACCTGAGTCACCTGTATCTTACCTGTCCATGTCTCACTGGTCTCACCTGTACCTCACCTGATTCACCTGACTCACCTGTACCTCACCTGTTTCACCTGTCTCACCAGTATCTCACCTGTATCTCACCTGTATCTCACCTGTATCTCACCTGAATCTCACCTGTATCTCACCTGTATCTCACCTGTCGCTCACCTGTATCTCACCTGACTCACCTGTCTCACCTGTATCTCACCTGTACCTCACCTGTACCTCACCTGTATCTCACCTGTACCTCACCTGTCTCTCACCTGTACCTCACCTGTATCTCACCTGTACCTCACCTGTCTCTCACCTGTACCTCACCTGTATCTCACCTGTACCTCACCTGTCTCTCACCTGTACCTCACCTGACTCACCTGTCTCACCTGTCTCACCTGCGCAGCCGCGCCCCCAGGCCGGGGCCTGGAAGAAGCTGGAGGCGTCGCACGAGTACAAGAACCACAACCGGCTGCGGGAGTACCAGCTGGAGGGGGTCAACTGGCTGCTCTTCAACTGGTACAACAGGTGAGCACACCTGGGCACAGGTAACACACCTGGGGAACGGGAAACACCTGGGGAAAACACCCGGGATAGGGGAAAAGAGCCAGGACAGGTGAGCACACCTGTCGGGCAGTACCAGCTGGAGGGGGTCAACTGGCTGCTCTTCAACTGGTACAACAGGTGAGCACACCTGGGCACACCTGGGCGCAGGTAACACACCTGGGGAACGGGGAAACACCTGGGGAAAACAGCCAGGATAGGGGAAAAGAGCCGGGACAGGTGAGGGTACCTGGGACAGGTGAGCACACCTGTTATGTTACCTGTCCCAGGTGTGTTCCAGGTGTAGGTTACCTGTCCTATGTCTATCTCAGGTGTATCCCAGGTACACATAATTTGTCCCAGGTGCACCTTACTTGTCCCAGGTGCACCTTACCTGTCCCAGGTGCTCGTTACCTGTCCCAGGTGCTCGTTACCTGTCTCAGGTGTATTTCAGGGGCTCATTCCCTGTCCCAGGTGCTCATTACCTGTCCCAGTTGCACCTCACCTGTGTCTCACCTGTGTCTCACCTGTGTCTCACCTGCGTCTCACCTGCGTCTCACCTGTCGCTCACCTGTGTCTCACCTGTGTCTCACCTGTCGCTCACCTGTGTCTCACCTGTGTCTCACCTGTGTCTCACCTGTATCTCATCTCTCTCATCTCTCTCACCTGTCTCACCTGTCTCATTTGTCTCACCTGTGTCTCACCTGTATCACCTGTCACTCACCTGTCGCTCACCTGTTGCTCACCTGTCTCATCTCTCTCACCTGTCTCACCTGTGTCTCACCTGTCGCTCACCTGTGTCTCACCTGTGTCTCACCTGTGTCTCACCTGCGTCTCACCTGTATCTCACCTGTGTCTCACCTGTGTCTCACCTGTATCTCACCTGTGTCTCACCTGTCTCACCTGTCGCTCACCTGTGTCTCACCTGTCACTCACCTGTCACTCACCTGTGTCTCACCTGTGTCTCACCTGTCTCACCTGTCTCACCTGTCGCGCAGGCAGAACTGCATCCTGGCCGACGAGATGGGGCTGGGCAAGACGATCCAGTCGATCGCCTTCCTGCAGGAGGTGCACGGCGCAGGTGTGCGCGGGCCCTACCTGGTGATCGCGCCGCTCTCCACCATCGCCAACTGGGAGCGCGAGTTCGGCACCTGGACGGGGCTGAACACCATCGTGTACCACGGGAGCCTGGCCAGCCGGCAGATGATCCAGCAGTACGAGATGTACTGCAAGGACAGCAAGGTGAGCTCACCTGTGACACACCTGTGCACACCTGTGCTGCGTGTGACACACCTGTGACACACCTGTGCACACACTATGGTGTACCACGGGAGCCTGGCCAGCCGGCAGATGATCCAGCAGTACGAGATGTACTGCAAGGACAGCAAGGTGAGCTCACCTGTGACACACCTGTGCGCACCTGTGCTGCGTGTGACACACCTGTGACACACCTGTGCACACACCATGGTGTACCACGGGAGCCTGGCCAGCCGGCAGATGATCCAGCAGTACGAGATGTACTGCAAGGACAGCAAGGTGAGCTCACCTGTGACACACCTGTGCGCACCTGTATGGGACCAGTTACACACCTGTGCACACCTGTACACACCTGTACACACCTGTACACATATCCCAGTGTGCCACAGCAGCCCGGCAGGTGACCCAGAGGTAGGAGATGCTCTGTGGGGGCGGCGAGGTGAGCTCACCTGTGTTACCTGTGCACACCTGTATGGGATTAGTTACACACCTGTGCACACCTGTATGGGATCAGTTACACACCTGTGAACACCTATACACATATCACGGTGTGCCACAGCAGCCCGGCAGGTGACCCAGCGGTAGGAAACGCCCCGTGGGGACGGCGAGGTGAGCTCACCTGTGTTACCTGTGTACACCTGTATGGGATCAGTTACACACCTGTGCACACCTGTGTGGGATCAGTTACACACCTGTGCACACCTGTATGGGATCAGTTACACACCTGTACACACCTGTACACACATCCCAGTGCACCACAGCAGCCCGGCAGGTGACCCAGTGGTAGGAAACGCCCCGTGGGGACGGCGAGGTGAGCTCACCTGTGTTACCTGTGCACACCTGTGTGGGATCAGTTACACACCTGTACACACCTGTACACATATCCTGGTGTGCCACAGCAGCCTGGCAGTTGATCCAGAGGTAGGAGATGCTCTGTGGGGTCGGCGAGGTGAGCTCACCTGCCCCACCTGTGCACACCTGTATGGGATCAGTTACACACCTGTACACATCTGTGCACACACCATCATGTACCACAGCAGCCCGGCAGGTGACCCAGCGGTAGGACACGCCCCGCGGGGACAGCGAGCTGAGCTCACCTGTGTTACCTGTGCACACCTGTGTGGGATCAGTTACACACCTGTGCACACCTGTGTGGGATCAGTTACACACCTGTACACACCTGTACACGTATCCCGGTGTGCCACAGCAGCCCGGCAGGTGATCCAGAGACAGGAGACGCCCCGCGGGGACGGCGAGCTGAGCTCACCTGTGTTACCTGTGCCACCCGCAGGGCCGGCTGATCCCAGGTGCGTACAAGTTCGACGCGCTCATCACCACCTTCGAGATGATCCTGAGCGACTGCCCCGAGCTGCGCGAGGTGCCCTGGCGCTGCGCCGTCATCGACGAGGCGCACCGGCTCAAGAACCGGCACTGCAAGCTGCTCGACAGCCTCAAGCACATGGAGCTGGTCAGTGCGCACCTGGGCACACCTGGGCACACCTGGGCACACACCTGGGCACACCTGGGCACACACCTGGGGGGTTTGGGGTCGCGCACCGGCTCAAGAACCGGCACTGCAAGCTGCTCGACAGCCTCAAGCACATGGAGCTGGTCAGTGCGCACCTGGGCACACCTGGGCGCACCTGGGCACACACCTGGGGGCTCTGGGAGCGCACGTGGGCACACACCTGGGGGGTTTGGGGCCGGGCACCGGCTCAAGAACCGGCACTGCAAGCTGCTCGACAGCCTCAAGCACATGGAGCTGGTCAGTGCGCACCTGGGCACACCTGGGCGCACCTGGGCACACACCTGGGCACACACCTGGGGGGTTTGGGGTCGCGCACCGGCTCAAGAACCGGCACTGCAAGCTGCTCGACAGCCTCAAGCACATGGAGCTGGTCAGTGCGCACCTGGGCACACCTGGGCACACACCTGGGCACACACCTGGGCACGCACCTGGACTTACACAGGGGATGCTCCAGGTGACCCCTGGCAGGTCCCGGCGGGGCGGCGCGTTGCAGGTGCCCTCACCTGCGTGTCGTTCGTCTCACCTGTGTCTCACCTGCGTCTCACCTTTGTCTCACCTGTGTCTCACCTTTGTCTCACCTGTGTCTCACCTGTCGCACCTGTCTCTCACCTGTCCCTCACCTGTCTCACCTGTCCCACCTGCTGGCAGGCACGCCCCTGCAGAACACGGTCGAGGAGCCCCCGAGCCCCTCGTGTCCCCTCTCTGCCTCACCTGTCCCGTGTGTTTTACCTGTCCCAGGTGTTTTCCCTGTCTCCCAGGTGTCTCACCTGTCTCTCACCTGTCTCACCTGTCTCACCTGCTGACGGGCACGGCCCTGCAGAACACGGTCGAGGAGCCCCCGAGCCCCTCGTGTCCCCTCTCTGCCTCACCTGTCCCGTGTGTTTTAC
The DNA here is from genome assembly GCF_026979565.1 of Vidua chalybeata. NCBI lineage: Eukaryota > Metazoa > Chordata > Aves > Passeriformes > Viduidae > Vidua > Vidua chalybeata. Next base: position 115,483 of record NW_026530311.1, read on the forward strand.
CTGTCCCAGGTGTTTTCCCTGTCTCCCAGGTGTCTCACCTGTCTCACCTGTCTCACCTGCTGACGGGCACGCCCCTGCAGAACACGGTCGAGGAGCCCCCGAGCCCCTCGTGTCCCCCCTGTGCCTCACCTGTCCCGTGTGTTTGGTCTGTTTTACCTGTAATCCCAGGTGTTTTCCCTGTCTCTCAGGTGTCTCATCTGTCTCTCACCTGTCTCACCTGTCTCACCTGCAGGAGCACAAGGTGCTGCTGGCAGGCACGCCCCTGCAGAACACGGTCGAGGAGCCCCCGAGCCCCTCGTGTGCCTCACCTGTCCCGTGTGTTTGGTGTGTTTTACCTGTCTCTCAGGTGTCTCACCTGTCTCAGGTGTCTCACCTGTCTCACCTGTGTTACCTGCAGGAGCACAAGGTGCTGCTGACGGGCACGCCCCTGCAGAACACGGTCGAGGAGCTCTTCAGCCTCCTGCACTTCCTGGAGCCCTCCCAGTTCCCGTCCGAGGCCGAGTTCCTCAAGGACTTCGGCGACCTCAAGACCGAGGAGCAGGTGAGGCCGCGCACCTGGGCACACCTGGGCGCACCTGGGGGGCACCTGGGCACACCTGGGCACACCTGGGCGCACCTGGGGGGCACCTGGGCACACCTGGGCACACCTGGGCGCACCTGGGGGCACCTGGGGACAGCTGGGGGGGCACCTGGGGGGCACCTGGGCACACCTGGGGGCACCTGGGGGGCACCTGGGGACAGCTGGGGGGGCACCTGGAGACACCTGGAGACACCTGGGAGCACCTGGGCGCACCTGGGGACAGCTGGGGGGCACCTGGGGGGGCACCTGGGCACACCTGGGCGCACCTGGGCACGCCTGGGAACTGCACTTGGGCGCACCTGGGCACACCTGGGCGCACCTGGGGACAGCTGGGGGACACCTGGGGACAGCTGGGGGGGCACCTGGGGGCACCTGGAGACACTTGGAGACACCTGGGCGCACCTGGGGACAGCTGGGGGGCACCTGGGGGCACCTGGAGACACCTGGGAGCACCTGGGCGCACCTGGGGACAGCTGGGGGCACCTGGGGGCACCTGGGGGGCACCTGGGCACACCTGGGGGCACCTGGGGATAGCTGGGGGGGCACCTGGGGGACACCTGGGCACGCCTGGGAACTGCACTTGGGCACACCTGGGCGCACCTGGGCGCACCTGGGGACAGCTGGGGGACACCTGGGGATAGCTGGGGACACACAGGTGCCCAGGTGTGACAGGTAGCACAGGCGTGCCCATAACCCCTCACAGCCACGCCCAGGTAGCACAGGTGCGCCCATAAGCTCTCATAGCCCCACCTGGGCAGTCTGTGAGCCCTGCCCAGGTGTGACAGGTAGCACAGGTGCACCCATAACTCCTCATAGCCACGCCCAGGTAGCACAGGTGTGCCTGTAACCCCTCACAGCCACGCCCAGGTAGCACAGGTGTGCCTGTAACCCCTCACAGCCCCGCCCAGGTAGCACAGGTGTGTCCATAACCCTTCATAGCCCCACCCAGGTAGCACAGGTGTGTCCATAACCCCTCATAGCCACGCCCAGGTAGCACAGGTGTGTTCATAACCCTTCATAGCCACACCCAGGTAGCACAGGTGTGTCCATAACCCCCCGTAGCCACGCCCAGGTAGCACAGGTGTATCAATAGCCCCCTGTAGCCACACCCAGGTAGCACAGGTGTGTCCATAACCCCCCGTAGCCACGCTCAGGTAGCACAGGTGTGTCCATAACCCCCCGTAGCCACGCTCAGGTAGCACAGGTGTGTCCATAACCCCCCGTAGTCACGCCCAGGTACCACAGGTGCGCCCGTAACCCCTCACACCCGCCCCCCCGCCGCGTCCCCGAGCCCCGGGCGGGCGTGACGGGCGCGGCGCTCACCTGCGCAGGTGCAGAAGCTGCAGGCGCTGCTGAAGCCGATGATGCTGCGGCGGCTGAAGGAGGACGTGGAGAAGAACCTGGCGCCCAAGCAGGAGACCATCATCGAGGTGGAGCTGACCAACGCGCAGAAGCGCCTGTACCGCGCCATCCTGGAGCGCAACTTCGCCTACCTGGCGCGCGGGGCGGGGCACGGCAACGTGCCCAACCTGCTCAACACCATGATGGAGCTGCGCAAGTGCTGCAACCACCCCTACCTCATCAACGGTGAGCACCTGGGCAGGTACAGGCACACACCTGGGCACACCTGGGCACACCTGGGTATGTGTACAGACACACCTGGGCAGTCACAGACACACCTGGGCACACCTGGGCACACCTGGGTATGTGTACAGACACACCTGGGCAGTCACAGACACACCTGGGCACACCTGGGTATGTGTACAGACACACCTGGGCAGTCACAGACACACCTGGGCACACCTGGGTATGTGTACGGGCACACCTGGGCAGTCACAGACACACCTGGGCACACCGGGGTATGTGTACAGACACACCTGTGCAGTCACAGACACACCTGGGCACACCTGGGTACGTGTACAGACACACCTGTGCAGTCACGGACACACCTGGGCAGGTACAGGCACACCTGGGTACATGTACAGACACACCTGTGCAGTCACAGACACACCTGGGCACACCTGGGTATGGGTATGGGCACACCTGGGCAGTCACAGACACACCTGGGCACACCTGGGTACACCTGGGTACACATACAGACACACCTGTGCAGTCACAGACACAGCTGGGCACACCTGGGTACGCGTACAGACACACCTGGGCAGTCACAGACACACCTGGGCACACCTGGGCACACCTGGGCAGGAACAGATCGTGGCCCAGCTCCGCACCTCACTGCCGGCAGTGAGCGCCAGGTAGGGGTCACCTGGCGGTCAGCGGCGGTCAGTGGTGGTCAGTGCTGGTCAGTGGCGGTCAATGGTGGTCACTCATGGTCAGCGATGGTCAGTGTTGGTCAGTGATGGTCACTCATGGTCAGCGATGGTCAGTGGTGGTCAGTGGTGGTCAGTGATGGTCAGTGATGGTCAGTGCTGGTCACTCCTGGTCAGTGATGGTCACTCATGGTCAGTGATGGTCACTCATGGTCAGTGATGGTCAGTGATGGTCAGTGCTGGTCAGTGGCGGTCAATGGTGGTCACTCATGGTCAGCGATGGTCAGTGATGGTCAGTGATGGTCACTCATGGTCAGTGATGGTCACTCATGGTCAGTGATGGTCAGTGATGGTCAGTGCTGGTCACTCATGGTCAGTGCTGGTCAGTGATGGTCACTCATGGTCAGTGATGGTCACTCGTGGTCACTGGAGGTTCTCAGAGCTGGTTTGATGGAACCATTGCTGGTCCCTGACGCTCACCTGTGCCTCACCTGTGCCTCACCTGTGCAGGTGCGGAGGAGCAGATCGTGGCCGAGCTGCGGCAATGGGGGGGTTCCATGGTGATTGGTCAGTGATGGTCAGTGCTGGTCACTCGTGGTCAGTGGTGCTCAGTGCTGGTCAGTGGTGGTCCCTGACCCTCACCTGTGCCTCACCTGTGCCTCACCTGTGCAGGTGCCGAGGAGCAGATCGTGGCCGAGCTGCGCGCCTCGCTGCAGCAATGGGGGGGTTCCATGGTGATGGTCAGTGCTGGTCACTCGTGGTCACTGGAGGTTCTCAGAGCTGGTTTGATGGAACCATTGCTGGTCACTGACCCTCACCTGTGCCTCACCTGTCCGTGCAGGTGCGGAGGAGCAGATCGTGGCCGAGCTGCGGCAATGGGGGGGTTCCATGGTGATGGTCAGTGATGGTCAGTGCTGGTCACTCGTGGTCACTGGAGGTTCTCAGAGCTGGTTTGATGGAACCATTGCTGGTCCCTGACCCTCACCTGTGCCTCACCTGTGCAGGTGCGGAGGAGCAGATCGTGGCCGAGCTGCGCGCCTCGCTGCCCGCGCCGCCGCCGCCGCCGGACCTGGCGCTGCAGGCGCTGGTGCGCTCGGCCGGCAAGCTGGTGCTGCTGGACAAGCTGCTGCCGCGGCTGCGCGCCGGCGGCCACAAGGTGCTGGTCTTCTCGCAGATGGTGCGCTGCCTGGACATCCTGGAGGACTACCTCATCCAGAAACGGTCGGGGTTTGGGGGGAAAAGCGGGCGGTTTGGGAAAAAACGGGGAAAAATGGGGAAAAACGGGAAAAAAACGGGAAAAAAATGGGAAAAAAAGGGGTTTTTTTAGGGGAAAAAACGGGGTTTTGGGGGAGGAAATGGGGTTTGAAGATCTACCAGGAGATCCTGGAGGACTACCTCATCCAGAAACGGTCGGGGTTCGGGGGGAAAAACGGGCGGTTTGGGAAAAAACGGGGGGAAAATTGAAAAAATGGGGAAAAATGGGAAAAAACGGAAAAAAAAATGGGAAAAAAAGGGTTTTTTTTAGGGGAAAAAACGGGGTTTTGGGGGAGGAAATGGGGTTTGAAGATCTACCTGGAGATCCTGGAGGACTACCTCATCCAGAAACGGTCGGGGTTTGGGGGGAAAAACGGGCGGTTTGGGAAAAAACGGGGAAATCTGGGGAGCTTTGGAGGTTCTGGGGCTTCTCAGAGGAGATCTGGGGAGCTTTGGATGTTTTGGGTCTCCATGGAGGAGATCTGGGGACCTTTGGAGGTTCTGGAGGTCCTCATAGGAGATTTGGGGATCTTTGGAGGTTCTGGATCTTCTCGGAGGAGATCTGCGGATCTTTAGAGGTTTTGGAGCTCCTTAGAGGAGATCTAGAGAGCTTTAGATGTTTTGGGTCCCCTCAGAGGAGATCTGGGGAATCTTTGGAGGTTCTGGAGCTCCTCGGAGGAGATCTGGGGAATCTTTGGAGGTTCTGGATCTCCTCGGAGGAGATTTGGGGACCTTTGGAGGTTCTGGATCTCCTCGGAGGAGATTTGGGGACCTTTAGAGATTCTGTATCTCCTCAGAGGAGATCTGGGGAATCTTTGGAGGTTCTGGAGCTCCTCGGAGGAGATCTGGGGAGCTTTGGAGGTTTTGTATCTCCTCGGAGGAGATCTGGGGACCTTTGGAGGTTCTGGATCTCCTCGGAGGAGATCTGGGGAGCTTTGGAGGTTCTGGATCTCCTCGGAGGAGATCTGGGGAGCTTTGGAGGTTCTGGATCTCCTCGGAGGAGATTTGGGGACCTTTGGAGGTTCTGGATCTCCTCGGAGGAGATCTGGGGAGCTTTGGAGGTTCTGGATCTCCTCAGAGGAGATTTGGGGACCTTTGGAGGTTCTGGATCTCCTCAGAGGAGATCTGGGGATCTTTGGAGGTTCTGGAGCTCTATTGAGGAGATCTGGAGAGCTTTAGATGGTTTGCGTCTCCTCAGAGGAGATGCGGAGATCTTTGGAGGTTCTGGATCTCCTCGGAGGAGATTTGGGGACCTTTGGAGGTTCTGGATCTCCTCGGAGGAGATTTGGGGACCTTTGGAGGTTCTGGATCTCCTCGGAGGAGATTTGGGGACCTTTGGAGGTTCTGGATCTCCTTGGAGGAGATTTGGGGACCTTTGGAGGTTCTGGATCTCCTCGGAGGAGATCCGGAGATCTTTTTGGTTCTGGGCCCCTCCACCACCTCGGAGGCCCTCGAGGACCTCCACGGGGACCATTTCTGGTGCCTCAACCCTCCTCCCGAGAAGCTCCCGGAGCCTTCCGGCGGGTTCCCGGCGCGGCCGGTCGCGGTGACGGTGCCCGCGGTGACGGCGCCGCGTCCCCCCCCCCCACCAGGTACCCGTACGAGCGCATCGACGGGCGCGTGCGCGGCAACCTGCGGCAGGCGGCCATCGACCGCTTCAGCCGGCCCGACTCGGACCGCTTCGTCTTCCTGCTGTGCACGCGCGCCGGCGGGCTCGGCATCAACCTGACGGCCGCCGACACCTGCATCATCTTCGACTCCGACTGGAACCCCCAGAACGACCTCCAGGTGCGCCCCCGCCCAGGGCTGGGGGCCTGGGGCGGGGTCTGGGGACGTGGGGTGGGGTCTCACCAGGGTTTGGGGATGTGGGGTGGGGTTTGGGGACGTGGGGTGGGGTCTCACCAGGGTTTGGGGTCACGGGTTGGGGTCTAACCGGGGTTTGGGGTGGTGGGAATGGATCTACCAGGGGTTCGGGGACGTGGGGTGGGGTCTCACCAGGGTTTGGGGATGTGGGGTGGGGTTTGGGGACGTGGGGTGGGGTCTCACCAGGGTTTGGGGTCACGGATTGGGGTCTAACTGGGGTTTGGGGTGGTGGGAATGGATCTACCAGGGGTTTGGGGACGTGGGGTGGGGTCTCACCAGGGTTTGGGGTCACGGGGTGGGGTTTGGGGAAGTGAGGTGGGGTCTCACCAGGGTTTGGGGTCACGGGGTGGGGTTTGGGGACGTGAGGTGGGGTCTAACTGGGGTTTGGGGTGGTGGGAATGGATCTACCAGGGGTTCGGGGATGCGGGGTGGGGTCTCACCAGGGTTTGGGGATGTGGGGTGTGGTTTGGGGTAGTGGAGTGGGGTCTGAGCGGGGTTTGGGGTGGTGGGAATGGATCTACCAGGGGTTTGGGGTCACGGGGTGGGGTTTGGGGATGTGGGGTGAGGTCTCACCAGGGTTTGGGGTGGTGGAGTGGGGTCTGACCAGGGTTTGGGGTGGTGGGAATGGATCTACCAGGGGTTTGGGGACGTGGCGTGGGGTTTCACCTGGGTTTGGGATCACGGGGTGGGGTTTGGGGACGTGGGGCGGGGTCTGAGCGGTGTTTGGGGTGGTGGGAATGGATCTACCAGGGGTTTGGGGTGGTGGGATGGGGTCTGACTGGGGTTTGGGGTCACGGGGTGGGATTTGGGGGCGTGGGGTGGGGTCTGACCAGGCTTTGGGGTGGTGGGCTGGAGTTTGGGGTGGTGGGATGAGGTTCTCCAGGAGTTGGAGGTCACGTGACGGGATCTACCAAGGGTTTGGGATGTGGGGTGGGGTTTGGGATCATGGGATGGGGTTCTCCAGGAGTTGGAGATCACCTGACGGGATCTACCAAGGGTTTGGGATGTGGGGTGGGGTCTGACCAGGCTTTGGGGTGGTGGGCTGGAGTTTGGGGTGGTGGGATGAGGTTCTCCGGGAGTTGGAGGTCACGTGACGGGATCTACCAAGGGTTTGGGATGTGGGGTGGGGTCTGACCAGGGTTTGGGGTGGTGGGATGAGGTTCTCCAGGAGTTGGAGGTCACGTGACGGGATCTACCAAGGGTTTGGGTTCACAAGGTGGGATCTACCCGGGGTTTGGGACCCACCCAGGCCCGGAGCTCCGTCAGGCGCCGGGGCGGGGCCGGCGCCCCCCGAAGGTCCCCCCCGGCGACGTGGCCGCGTCCCCGCAGGCGCAGGCGCGGTGCCACCGCATCGGGCAGAGCAAGGCGGTCAAGGTCTACCGGCTGATCACGCGCAACTCCTACGAGCGCGAGATGTTCGACAAGGCCAGCCTGAAGCTGGGCCTGGACAAGGCCGTGCTGCAGTCCATGAGCGGCCGCGAGGGCAACATCGCCGGGGTCAGCCCGCGGGCGGGGCTGGGCGGGCGGGCGAGGTCCGCGTGCTCCCAGATCGGGGGCTCCACGTTGGGGCTCTCTGAGGGTCTCCAAGTTGAGGTTCTCCAAGATTGGGTCTTCCCAAGTTGAGGTTATTCCAGTTGAGGTTCTCCGAGTTGAGGTTTTCCAAGTTGAGGGTCTCCAAGTTGAGGTTCTCCAAGTTGAGGTTCTCCAAGTTGAGGTTCTCCAAGTTGAGGTTCTCCAAGATTGGGTCTTCCGAAGTCGAGCTTATCCCAAGTTGAGGTTCTTCCAGTTGAGGTTCTTCATGTTGAGGTTGTCCAAGTTTGAGGTTCTCTAAGCTGAAGTTCTCCAGTGCTCTTCAAGTTGACATTCTCCAAGATTGGGTCCTCCCAAGTTGAGGTTCTCCAAGTTGAGGTTCTTCCAGTTGAGGTTCTTCATGTTGAGGTTATCCCAAGTTGAGGTTCTTCCAGTTGAGGTTCTTCATGTTGAGGTTGTCCAAGTTGAGGTTCTCCAAGTTGAGGTTCTCCATGTTGAGTTTCTCCATTTTGAGTTTCTCCCAGTTTAGTTTCTCCCAGTTGAGGCTCTGCTAGTTGAGGTTCTCCCGGTTGAGTTTCCCCAGTTGAGTTTCCCCAGTTCCATTCCCCCAGTTGAGTTTCTTCATTTTGAGTTTCTCCATTTTGAGTTTCTCCAGTTGAGTTCCCTCAGTTGAGGTTCTCCCAGTTGAGGTTCCCCCAGTTGCGTCCCCCCAGTTGAGGCTCTCCATTTTGAGGTTCTCCATTTTGAGGTTCTCCATTTTGAGTTTCTCCCAGTTGAGTTCCTCTACTTGAAGCTCTCCATGTTGAGTTTCACCCAGTTGCGTTTTTCCATGTTGACTTTCCCCAGTTGATGTTCTCCATGTTGAGTTTTTCCAGTTGAGTTTCTCCAGTTGCATCCCCCCAGTTGCGTTTCTCCATTTTGAGTTTCTCCATTTTGAGTTCCTCCAGTTGATGCTCTCCATGTTGACTTTCCCCAGTTGAGTTCCCACCAGTTGTGTCCCCCCAGTTGAGTTTCCCCAGCTGCGTCCCCCCAGCTGCGTCCCCCCAGTTGAGTTTCTCCATTTTGAGGTTCTCCCAGTTGAGTTTCTCCATTTTGAGTTTCTCCATGTTGAGTTTCTCCCAGTTGAGGTTCTCCATTTTGTGTTCCTCCAGTTGAGGTTCTCCATGTTGAGGTTCTCCCAGTTGAGTTTCCCCCAGTTGAGTTTCTCCATGTTGAGGATTCCCCCAGTTGAGTTTCTCCATGTTGAGGTTTCCCCCAGTTGAGTTTCTCCACGTTGAGTTTCCCCCAGTTGATGTTCTCCATGTTGAGTTCCCCCAGTTGATGTTCTCCATTTTGTGTTCCTCCAGTTGAGTTTCTCCATGTTGAGTTTCCCCCAGTTGATGTTCTCCATGTTGAGTTTCTCCATGTTGAGTTTCCCCAGTTGAGTTTCTCCATGTTGAGGTCCCCCCAGTTGATGTTCTCCAGTTGAGTTTCTCCATGTTGAGGTCCCCCCGGTTGAGGTTTCCCCCAGCTGCGTCCCCCCCCGGTGACCCCGATGTCCCCGGCGCCGCCGGCCCCCGCGGCCGCGCCGTGCCAGCCCCTGCGCCGCCGCCCCGCAGATCCAGCAGTTCTCCAAGAAGGAGATCGAGGACCTGCTGCGCAAGGGCGCCTACGCCGCCATCATGGACGAGGACGACGAGGGCGCCAAGTTCTGCGAGGAGGACATCGAGCAGATCCTGCTGCGCCGCGCCACCACCATCACCATCGAGAGCGAGGGCAAGGGCTCCACCTTCGCCAAGGTGAGCTTTGCTGGGGCTGCAGAAGGTCCAGGAGGGTCCAGGTGAGCTTTGCTGGGGCTGGAGATGGTCCAGGAGGGTCCAGGTGAGCTTTGGTGGTCCTGGAGCACTTCCAGGTGTGTCTAGGTGAGCTTTGCTGGGGCTGCAGAAGGTCCAGGTGGGTCCAGGTGAGCTTTGGTGGGCCTGGAGCACTTCCAGGTGTGTCCAGGTGAGCTTTGCTGGGGCTGGAGATGGTCCAGGTGGGTCCAGGTGAGCTTTGGTGGTCATAGAGAAGGTCCAGGTGCGTTCAGGTAAGGTTTGGTGGGTATAGAGAAGGTCCAGGCGTGTCCAGGTGCGCCTCGGTGGTCCTGGAGCACCTCCGGGTGCGTCCAGGTGAGTTTTGGTGGGTATAGAGAAGGTCCAGGTGGGTCCAGGTGAGTCCAGGCGCGCCTCGGCGGTCCTGGAGCACCTCCGGGTGCGTCCAGGTGACCTCGGTGGCCGCGGCGGAGGTCCCTGGCCGCGGTCGCCACCCCGGCCGGCCCCGTCTGAGCCCTGCCCCGCCCCCAGGCCAGCTTCGTGGCCTCGGAGAACCGCACGGACATCGCGCTGGACGACCCCAACTTCTGGCAGAAGTGGGCCAAGAAGGCCGACCTGGACCTGGACCTGCTCAACAGCAAGGTGGGCGCGGCCGCCGGGGGCGTGGCCGCCGCGGGCGCCGCCCGGGCGCGGCCGCTGACCGCCGTGCCCCGCAGAACACGCTGGTGATCGACACGCCGCGCGTGCGGAAGCAGACGCGGCACTTCAGCACGCTGCGCGACGACGACCTGGTGGAGTTCTCGGACCTGGAGAGCGACGACGACCTGGAGCGGCTGGACCGGGCCACCCGCTCGCGGCGCGGCCACCAGCACCAGCACGGCGGCCACCAGCAGGGCCAGCAGCAGCCCGGCCACGCCCCGCACGGCCCGGCCGCGCCCGCCGCTCCGGCCGCGCCGGCGCCCTTCGGGAGGAGCGACTGCGTGCGCGTGGAGAAGCACCTGATGGTCTACGGGTGGGCGCGGGCGACGCCCGGGGGGGCGGGCGGGGCTTGGCGGCCTCTCGGTGACCCCGCGTTGGGCGGCGGCGTTCCTCGACGTCTCGTTGTCCCCGCTGGGCGTTGGCGGCCTCGTTGAGGTCACGTTGGATCTTGTTGACTCCTCATTGACCGTTGGTTCAGTTGACCTTACGTTGACCTCGTTGAGTTCTCATTGACCGTTGCTTGAGTTGACCCAATGTTGACCCCACCGAGTTCTCGTTGACCATTGGTTCAGTTGATCCAATGTTGACCTCACTGAGTTCTCGTTGACCGTTGGTTCAGTTAACCCAATGTTGACCCCGTTGAGTTTTCATTGACCGTTGGTTCAGTTGACCCAATGTTGGCCCCGTTGAGTTTTCATTGACCGTTGGTTGAGTTGACCCAACGTTGACCCCACTGAGTTGTCGTTGACTGTTGGTTCAGTTGACCCAATGTTGACCCCGTTGACTCCTCATTGACCGTTGGTTCAGTTGACCCAATGTTGGCCTCACTGAGGTCTCGTTGACCATTGGTTCAGTTGACCCAATGTTGACCTCGTTGAGTTCCCATTGACCGTTGGTTCAGTTGACTCAATGTTGACCTCGTTGTGTCTTTGTTGACTGTCGATTCACTTGACCCAACATTGACCTCATTGACCCCCCCCATTGACTGTTGACGCCGTTGACCCAACATTGACCTCGTTGGCCCCAATTGACGCCATTGACCATTTGTTGACCCCGTTGACCCAGTGTTGACCCCGTTGACTCCATGTTGACCCCGTTGACTCCTCGTTGACCGTGGGTTCAGTTGACCCAATGTTGACCCCGTTGACCCCCTGTTGACTCTTGGCACCGTTGACCCAACGTTGACCTCGTTGGCCCCAGTTGACCCCATTGACCATTTGTTGACCCCGTTGACCCAGTGTTGACCCCGTTGACTCCATGTTGACCCTGTTGACTCCTCGTTGACCATGGGTTCAGTTGACCCAGTGTTGACCCCGTTGACCCCCCATTGACTGTTGACGCCGTTGACCCAACGTTGACCTCGTTGGCCCCAATTGGCCCCGTTGACCATTTCTTGGCCGCGTTGACTCCGTGTTGACCCCGTTGACTCCCCGTTGACCCCGCTGACCCCCGGGTGACCGCCGGCCGTTGCAGGTGGGGCCGCTGGCGCGAGCTGGCCGCCCAGGGCCGCTTCAAGCGCCGCCTGTCGGAGCGCGACGTGGAGAGCCTGGGCCGCGCCATCGTCCTCTTCTGCCTGCGGCACTTCCGCGGCGACGACGGCACGCGCGCCCTGGCCTGCGCCCTGCTGGCCCCCGGCCACAACGGCCGCGCCCGGCCCGCCCTCGGCCACCCCGGTGAGCGCCGCGCGGGGTTTGGGGACACCGCGGGTGGGTTTGGGTCATTTCGGGTGGGTTTGGGTCATTTTGGGTCACTTTGGGTGGGTTTGGGTCATTTTGGGTCACTTTGGGTGGGTTTGGGTCACTTTGGGTGGGTTTGGGTCACTTTGGGTCACTTTGGGTCACTTTGGGTCATTTTGGGCAATTTTGGGTCACTTTGGGTCACTTTGGGTCAGTTTGGGTCACTTTGGGTGGGTTTGGGTCACTTTGGGTCACTTTGGGTGGGTTTGGGTCACTTTGGGTGGGTTTGGGTCACTTTGGGTCACTTTGGGTCACTTTGGGTCACTTTGGGTCACTTTGGGTGGGTTTGGGTCACTTTGGGTGGGTTTGGGTCACTTTGGGTCACTTTGGGTGGATCTGGAGCTGTCCGGGCTCCTGGCCCCGCTGACCGCTCTCTGTCCCCCCTGCTGACCGCCCCACTGACCACTGCTGTGTCCACTCTGCTGACCGCCCCACTGACCACTGCCGTGTCCACTCTGCTGACCGCCCCACTGACCACTGCTGTGTCCACTCTGCTGACCGCTCCACTGACCACTGCTGTGTCCACTCTGCTGACCGCTCCACTGACCACTGCTGTGTCCACTCTGCTGACCGCTCCACTGACCACTGCTGTGTCCACTCTGCTGCCCGTTTCACTGACCACTGCCGTGTCCACTCTGCTGCCCGTTTCACTGACCGCCCTGCTGACCACCCCCTTGACCGTCCCGCTGACCACTCCACTGACCACTCTGCTGACCACTCCACTGACCGCTCCACTGACCACTCCACTGACCGCCCCACTGACCGCTCCACTGACCACTCCACTGACCACTCCGCTGACCGCCCCACTGACCACTCCACTGACCGCCCCACTGACCACCCCGCTGACCATTCCACTGACCGCTCCACTGACCACTCCACTGACCACTCCACTGACCGTCCCACTGACCACCCCGCTGACCGCTCCACTGACCACTCCACTGACCGTCCCACTGACCACTCCACTGACCACTCCACTGACCGCTCCACTGACCGCTCCACTGACTGTCCTGCTGACCGCCCCGCTGACCACCCCGCTGACCACTCCACTGACCACTCCACTGACCACTCCACTGACCGCTCCACTGACCGCTCCACTGACCACTCCACTGACCGCTTCACTGACTGCCCCGCTGACCACTCCACTGACCACTCCACTGACCGCTCCACTGACCGCTCCACTGACCACTCTGCTGACCCCTCCACTGACCACTCCACTGACCGCTCCACTGACCACTCCACTGACCACTCCACTGACCGCTCCACTGACCACTCCACTGACCACTCCACTGACCATCCCGCTGACCGCTCCACTGACCACTCCACTGACCACTCCGCTGACCACTCTGCTGACCACTCCACTGACCGCTCCACTGACCACTCCACTGACCACCCCGCTGACCGCTCCACTGACCACTCCACTGATCACTCCACTGACCACTCCACTGACCGCTCCACTGACTGCCCCGCTGACCGCTCCACTGACCGCTGCCGTGTCCACCCCGCTGCCCTCGGGGCTCCGCAGGCGCGGCGTCGCCGGCGCTGCCGCGCGGCCGCAAGGGCAGGAAGGCGCCGAAGGTTCCGGAAGCGCCGGCGGCCGAGTGGCTGCTGCAGGACGAGGGCTACCGGAAACACCTGCGGCACCAGAGCGGCAAGTGCGTCCGGAGCGGGGATTTGGGGTCATTCCTGGGGATTTGGGGTCATTTCTGGGGATTTTGGGGTCATTTCTGGGGATTTGGGGTCATTTCTGGGGATTTTGGGGTCATTCCTGGGGATTTGGGGTCATTTCTGGGGATTTTGGGGCTACCGGAAACACCTGCGGCACCAGAGCGGCAAGTGCGTCCGGAGCGGGGATTTGGGGTCATTCCTGGGGATTTTGGGGTCATTTCTGGGGATTTGGGGTCAGTTCTGGGGATTTTGGGTCATTTCTGGGGGTTTGGGGCTACCGGAAACACCTGCGGCACCAGAGCGGCAAGTGCGTCCGGAGCGGGGATTTGGGGTCATTCCTGGGGATTTGGGGTCATTTCTGGGGATTTTGGGGTCATTCCTGGGGATTTGGGGTCATTTCTGGGGATTTTGGGGTCATTTCTGGGGATTTGGGGTCATTCCTGGGGATTTTGGGGTCAGTTCTGGGGATTTGGGGTCATTCCTGGGGATTTGGGGTCATTCCTGGGGATTTGGGGTCATTTCTGGGGATTTGGGGTCATTCCTGGGGATTTGGGGTCATTCCTGGGGATTTGGGGTCATTTCTGGGGATTTTGGGGTCATTTCTGGGGATTTGGGGTCATTCCTGGGGATTTGGGGTCATTTCTGGGGATTTGGGGTCAGTTCTGGGGATTTTGGGTCATTTCTGGGGGTTTGGGGCTACCGGAAACACCTGCGGCACCAGAGCGGCAAGTGCGTCCGGAGCGGGGATTTGGGGTCATTCCTGGGGATATGGGGTCATTTCTGGGGATTTGGGGTCATTTCTGGGGATTTGGGGTCAGTTCTGGGGATTTTGGGTCATTTCTGGGGATTTGGGGTCATTTCTGGGGATTTGGGGTCATTCCTGGGGATTTTGGGGTCAGTTCTGGGGATTTGGGGTCATTCCTGGGGATATGGGGTCATTTCTGGGGATTTGGGGTCATTTCTGGGGATTTGGGGTCAGTTCTGGGGATTTTGGGGTCATTTTTGGGGATTTTGGGGTCAGTTCTGGGGATTTGGGGTCATTTCTGGTGATTTGGGGTCATTTCTGGGGATTTTGGGGCTACCGGAAACACCTGCGGCACCAGAGCGGCAAGTGCGTGCCCAATTCCAGATTTGGGGTCATTTCTGGGGATTTGGGGTCATTTCTGGGGTTTTGGGGTCGGTTCTGGCGTTTTTGGGATCATTTCTGGGGTTTTGGGGATTTTGGGGCAGTTTCAGGTTTTTGGGGCGGTTTTTGGGCCAGTTCTGGGTTTTTGGGGCAGTTTGGGGTTTTTGGGGCAGTTTCGGGTTTTTGGGGCAGTTCTGGGTTTTTGGGGCAGTTTCAGGTTTTTGGGGCAGTTCTGGGTTTTTGGGGCAGTTTCGGGTTTTTGGGGCAGTTCTGGGTTTTTGGGGCAGTTTCGGGTTTTTGGGGCAGTTCTGGGTTTTTGGGGCAGTTTGGGGTTTTTGGGGTGGTTTTTGTGCTTTTTGGGGCAGTTCTGGGTTTTTGGGGCAGTTCTGGGTTTTTGGGGCAGTTTGGGGTTTTTGGGGCAGTTCCGGGTTTTTGGGGCAGTTTGGGGTTTTTGGGGCAGTTCTGGGTTTTTGGGGCAGTTCTGGGTTTTTGGGGCAGTTCTGGGTTTTTGGGGCAGTTTGGGGTTTTTGGGGCAGTTTCAGGTTTTTGGGGCAGTTTCAGGTTTTTGAGGTGGTTTTTGTGCTTTTTGGGGCAGTTTGGGGTTTTTGGGGTGGTTTTTGTGCTTTTTGGGGCGGTTCCGGGCAGGGACACACCCTGACCGTGCTGTCCGTGTGTCCATCCCATTGTCCGTCTGTCCCTCTCTCTGTCCGTGCATCTGTCTGTCCGTCCTGTTGTCTTTGTGTCCCTCCTCCCCACGTGTCCGTGTGTCCGTGTGTCCGTGTCCGTCCGTGTGTCTGTGTGTCCGTGTGTCCGTCTCTGTGTCCCTGTGTCTGTGTGTCCCTGTGTCCGTGTGTCCCTCCCGTGTCCCCGTGTCCGTGTGTCCGTCTGTCCGTCTGCCCGTCCGTGTGTCCGTGTGTCCGTGTGTCCGTGCCAGGCTGCTGCAGCGGCTGCGGGCGCTGCACGTGCTGCGCCATGACGTCATCGGCGCCGAGGCCGAGAAGGTTCTGGGCGGGGCCAGCGCCAGGTGAGCCCTGGGGCGAATCCCGGCGGGTTTGGGGCACCGGGGGGGGATTTTGGGGGGTTTGGGGGGGGTTTGGGGGGATTTTGGGGGGATTTGGGTTTTTTGGGGAGATTTTTGGGAGGGTTTGGGGGGATTTGGGGGGGATTTGGGGAGATTTTTGGGAGGGTTTGGGGGGATTTGGGGGGGATTTGGGGAGATTTTTGGGAGGGTTTGGGGGATTTGGGGGGTTTTGGGGAGGTTTGGGAGATTTTCTCCTCGATTTCGGTCCCCCTGACCCCATTTCTGGGCTCCCTTTTCCCATTTTCGGGGTTCCTTTTCCTGTTTTCGGGGTCCCTTTTCCCATTTTTGGGTCCCTTTTCCCATTTTTGGTCCCCCTGTCCACATTTCTGGGGTCCCTTTTCCCATTTTCCGGGTCCCTTTTCCCATTTTCCGGGTCCCTTTTCCCATTTCTGGGTCCCTTTTCCCGTTTTCGGGG
>NW_026530311.1:131989-231012 GCF_026979565.1 Vidua chalybeata
AAATAGCCCAAAAATACCCCAGAATTGGCCAGAAATACCCCGAAATCGGCCTGAAATGCCCCAAAATCGGCCTGAAATACCCAAAAATACCCAAAATCGGCCAAAAATACCCCAAATCGGCCCAAAATACCCCCAAAATACCCAGAATCGGCCTGAAATGCCCCAAAATCGGCCTGAAATACCCAAAAATACCCCCGAATTGGCCAGAAATACCCCAACATCGGCCTGAAGTGCCCCAAAATTGGCCAGAAATACCCCAAATAGCAAAAAAATACCCTAAATTGGCCTGAAATGCCCCAAAATCAGCCAGAATCGGCCTGAAATGCCCCAAAATCTGTCAGAAATACCAAAAAAAACCCCAAAATTGGCCCAAAATGCCCCAAAAATACCCCAGAATTGGCCAGAAATGCCCCAAAATCGGCCTGAAATGCCCCAAAATCGGCCTGAAATGCCCCAAGGTATCTTTCCAAGACTTTAAAATTTACTCTGAATTTCAGCATTTTTTGGATTCAAATCTTGGAATTTCCTCTCAAAACTTTTTCAAATCCCAAAATCCTCTCCCAAAACCCTTCCAAAATTTGGGATTTTTGGGACAAAACCTCAAAATTTCCTCCCAAAACTTTCCCAAATCCCAAAATCCTTTCTCAAAACCCTCCTGAAATTTGGGATTTTTGGGACCAAACCTCAAAATTTCCTCCCAAAACCCTCCCAAATCTTGGAATCCTCTCCCAAAACCCTTCCAAAATTCGATATTTTCAGGACCAAAAGCCCAAATTTCCTCCCAAAACCTTTCTGAAATCTGGGATTTTTGGGTCGAAACCTCAACATTTCCTCCCAAACCTTGAAATCCTTTCTCAAAACCCTCCCAAAATTCGGGATTTTCGGGACAAAACCTCAAAATTTCCTCCAAAAACCCTCCCAAATCTTGGAATCCTCTCCCAAAACCCTTCCAAAATTCAGGGTTTTTGGGACCAAACCTCAAAATTTCCACCCATAACTCTCCCAAATCGCAAAATCCTCTCCCAAAACCTTCCTAAAATTTGGGATTTTTGGGATCAAACCTCGAAATTTTCTCCCAAAACCCTCCCAAAATTCAGGATTTTCGGGACGAAACCTCAAAATTTCCTCCCAAATCTTGGAATCCTCTCCCAAAACCCTTCCAAAATTTGGGATTTTTAGGACCAAACCTCAAAATTTCCTCCCAAAACCCTCCCAAATCCCAAAATCCTTTCCCAAAACCCTTCCAAAATTTGGGATATTTTAGGACCAAACCTCGAAATTTTCTCCCAAAACCCTCCCAAAATTCAGGATTTTCGGGACGAAACCTCAAAATTTCCTCCCAAAACCCTCCCAAATCTTGGAATCCTCTCCCAAAACCCTCCCAAAATTGGATATTTTGGGACCAAACCTTGAAATTCCCTCCCAAAACCCTCCCGAAATTTGGGATTTTTGGGACAAAACCTTGAAATTTCCTCCCAAAACCCTCCCGAAACCCAAAATCCTCTCCCAAAACCCTCCCGAAATTTGGGATTTTTTGGACCAAACCCCCAAATTTCCTCCCAAAACCCTCCCAAAATTTGATATTTTCGGGTTGAAACCCCCAAATTTCCTCCCAAATCCCTCCCAAAATTTGGGATTTTTGGGACCAAACCTCAAAATTTCCACCCAAAACCCTCCCAAATCCCAAAATCCTCTCCCAAAACCCTCCCGAAACTCGATATTTCGGTACAAAACCCCCAAATTTCCTCCCAAAACCCTCC
The DNA here is from genome assembly GCF_026979565.1 of Vidua chalybeata. Taxonomy (NCBI): domain Eukaryota; kingdom Metazoa; phylum Chordata; class Aves; order Passeriformes; family Viduidae; genus Vidua; species Vidua chalybeata. The sequence continues at coordinate 133,750 of NW_026530311.1, forward strand.
CAAAGCCCAAAATCCTCTCCCAAAACCCTTCCAAAATCCAATATTTTTGGACAAAACCCCCAAATTCCCTCCCAAAACCCTCCCGAAACTCGATATTTCGGTACAAAACCCCCAAATTCCCTCCCAAAACCCTCTGGAAATTCGGGATTTTCGGTACAAAACCCCCAAATCTCCTCCCAAAACCCTCCGGAAATTCAGGATTTTCGGTAGAAAACCCCTGAATTTGGCTCCTTTCCCCCCCCCAGCCGTCGGCGGCGGCGCCGTCCCCGCCGGTGGCCGCGGTGGCGGCGCCGGTGGCCGCGGTGGCCGAGGCGCCGCGCCGGCCCAAGCCGCCCAAGAAGGCCAAGAAGAAGAAGGACCCCAACGAGCCGCAGAAGCCGGTGTCGGCCTACGCGCTCTTCTTCCGCGACACGCAGGCCGCCATCAAGGGCCAGAACCCCAACGCCACCTTCGGGGAGGTCTCCAAGATCGTGGCCTCCATGTGGGACTCGCTGGGCGAGGAGCAGAAGCAGGTGAGGAAACGGGGGGAAAATGGGAAAAAACGGGAAAAAAATTGAAAAAATGGCAAAAAAACGGCAAAAAACGGGGTTAAAATGAGCTAAAAATGGGGTAACAATGGGGAAAAACACGTCCGAGATCGTGGCCTCCATGTGGGACTGGCTGGGCGAGGAGCAGAAACAGGTGAGGGGGGGAAAATGGGGGAAAAAATGGGAAAAAACGGGAAAAAAACGGGAAAAAACAGCAAAAAACAGGGTTAAAATGAGCTAAAAATGGGAAAAAAACGGGTAACAATGGGGAAAAATGGAGGGAAAAACACGTCCAAGATCGTGGCCTCCATGTGGGACTCGCTGGGCGAGGAGCAGAAGCAGGTGAGGGGGGAAAATGGGGGAAAAATGGGGAAAAAACGGGAAAAAAATTGAAAAAATGGCAAAAAAACAGGATTAAAATGAGCTAAAATGGGAAAAAAATGGGGTAACAATGGGGAAAAATGGAGGGAAAAACACGTCCAAGATCGTGGCCTCCATGTGGGACTGGCTGGGCGAGGAGCAGAAACAGGTGAGGGGGGGAAATGGGGGAAAAATGGGGAAAAACGGGAAAAAAAAAAAAAAAATGGGGAAAAAATGGAAAAAAACGGCAAAAAATGGGGTTAAAATGGGGAAAAAATGGGAAAAACAGGGGGAAAACGAGAGAAAAACACTTCCAAGATCGTGGCCTCCATGTGGGACTGGCTGGGCGAGGAGCAGAAACAGGTGAGGGGGGAAAATGGGGGAAAAATGGGAAAAAAACGGGAAAAAACAGCAAAAAACGGGGTTAAAATGGAGTTAAAATGGGGAAAAAATGGGAAAAAGGAGAGAAAAACACGTCCGAGATCGTGGCCTCCATGTGGGACTGGCTGGGCGAGGAGCAGAAGCAGGTGAGGGGGGGAAATGGGGGAAAAATGGGAAAAAAACGGGAAAAAAATGGGAGAAAAACGGGAAAAAAATGGGATAAAAATGGAGTTAAAATGGGTTAAAAATGGGAAAAAATGGGAGCAAAATGACCTCAAAACGGGGCTGGGGATCCCAAACTGGCTCTGGGATCCCAAACTGGATCTGGGATCCCAAACTGGGGCTGGGATCCCAAACTGGGACTGGGGATCCCAAACTGGATCTGGGATCCCAAACTGGGGCTGGGATCCCAAACTGGATCTGGGATCCCAAACTGGGACTGGGATCCCAAACTGGGACTGGGATCCCAAACTGGGACTGGGATCCCAAACTGGATCTGGGATCCCAAACTGGATGTGGGATCCCAAACTGGATCTGGGATCCCAAACTGGATCTGGGATCCCAAACTGGATCTGGGGATCCCAAACTGGGACTGGGATCCCAAACTGGGACTGGGGATCCCAAACTGGATCTGGGATCCCAAACTGGGGCTGGGATCCCAAACTGGGGCTGGGATCCCAAACTGGATCTGGGATCCCAAACTGGATCTGGGATCCCAAACTGGATCTGGGATCCCAAACTGGATCTGGGATCCCAAACTGGGACTGGGATCCCAAACTGGATCTGGGATCCCAAACTGGATCTGGGATCCCAAACTGGGGCTGGGATCCCAAACTGGGACTGGGATCCCAAACTGGGACTGGGATCCCAAACTGGATCTGGGATCCCAAACTGGATGTGGGATCCCAAACTGGATCTGGGATCCCAAACTGGATCTGGGATCCCAAACTGGATCTGGGGATCCCAAACTGGGGCTGGGATCCCAAACTGGGGCTGGGATCCCAAACTGGATCTGGGATCCCAAACTGGGGCTGGGATCCCAAACTGGATCTGGGATCCCAAACTGGATCTGGGATCCCAAACTGGGGCTGGGATCCCAAACTGGCTCTGGGATCCCAAACTGGGACTGGGATCCCAAACTGGGGCTGGGGATCCCAAACTGGCTCTGGGGATCCCAAACTGGGACTGGGATCCCAAACTGGGGCTGGATCCCAAACTGGGGCTGGGATCCCAAACTGGATCTGGGATCCCAAACTGGGACTGGGATCCCAAACTGGGACTGGGATCCCAAACTGGGACTGGGATCCCAAACTGGGACTGGGATCCCAAACTGGATCTGGGATCCCAAACTGGGACTGGGATCCCAAACTGGATCTGGGATCCCAAACTGGGACTGGGATCCCAAACTGGGACTGGGGATCCCAAACTGGGACTGGGGATCCCAAACTGGATCTGGGATCCCAAACTGGGACTGGGATCCCAAACTGGATCTGGGATCCCAAACTGGGACTGGGATCCCAAAGTGGCTCTGGGATCCCAAACTGGATCTGGGATCCCAAACTGGATCTGGGATCCCAAACTGGGGCTGGGATCCCAAACTGGGGCTGGGATCCCAAACTGGGGCTGGGGATCCCAAACTGGGGCTGGGATCCCAAACTGGATCTGGGATCCCAATTCCCAAATTTTCCCTTCCTGGCCCCCTTCCAGGTGTACAAGCGCAAGACGGAGGCGGCCAAGAAGGAATACCTGAAAGCTCTGACGGCCTACAAGGCGACCCTGGTACCCCAAAAACCCCCAAAAACACCCAAAAACCCCCAAAAATGGCCAAAAAACAGCCCAGAAATCGCCCGAAAATACTTCCAAAAATGGCCAAAAAACACCCCAAAAATCCCCAAAAATACTTCCAAAAATCGCCCAAAAATGTGTCCAAAAATGGCCAAAAAACAGCCCAAAAATCACCCAAAAATACTTCCAAAAATGGCCAAAAACCACCCCAAAAATCCCCAAAAATACTTCCAAAAATCGCCCAAAAATGTGTCCAAAAATGGCCAAAAACCACCCCAAAAATCCCCAAAAATACTTCCAAAAATCGCCCAAAAATGTGTCCAAAAATGGCCAAAAAACAGCCCAAAAATCACCCAAAAATGTGTCCAAAAATGTGTCCAAAAATGGCCAAAAAACAGCCCAAAAATCACCCAAAAATGTGTCCAAAAATGTGTCCAAAAATGGCCAAAAAAACAGCCCAAAAATCACCCAAAAATGTGTCCAAAAATGTGTCCAAAAATGGCCAAAAAACACCCCAAAAATCCCCAAAAATCGCCCGAAAATGTGTCCAAAAATGGCCAAAAAAAAACCCCAAAAATCCCAAAAATATCTCCAAAAATCACCCAAAAATATGTCCAAAAATGGCCAAAAAAAAACCCCAAAAATCCCAAAAATATCTCCAAAAATCGCCCGAAAATGTGTCCAAAATGGCCAAAAAACAGCCCAAAAATCGCCCAGAAATGTGTCAAAAAATGGCCAAAAAACACCCCCAAAATACCTCAAAAAATCCCCAAAAATGTGTCTAAAAATCGCCAAAAAAAAAACCCCAAATCACCCCCAAAATCCCAAAAAATACCTCCAAAAATCGCCCAAAAATGTGTCCAAAAATGGCCAAAAAACAGCCCAAAAATCGCCCAGAAATGTGTCCAAAAATGGCCAAAAAACACCCCAAAACCACCCAAAAACCCCCAAAAATGCCTCGAAAAAATCGCCCAAAAATATGTCCAAAAATGGCCAAAAAATACCCCAAAATCACCCCAAAAATCCCCAAAAAATACTTCCAAAAACCGCCAAAAACACCCCAAAAGTGCTCCCAGAATACCCCAAAATATTTCAAAAATCCCCCCAAAAATCCCAAAAAAACCCTCCAAAAATCCCCAAAAAATCCCCCAAAAGTATTTCAGATATCCCAAAAAAATCTCCTAAAAATCCCCCAAAGTACCCCAAAAATTATCTCCAAAAATCCCCTAAAAATATTCCAAAAATACCCAAAAAAATCTGCAAAAATCGCCAAAAATCCCTGCAAAAGTGCTCCCAAAATACTCCCAAAATATTTCGAAAATACCCCAAAAATTAAAAAAAAAATCCCCAGAAATCCCCCAAAAATATTTCAAAAATCTCCCCAAAGATACAAAAAAATACCCCGAAAATTCTCCCAAAATGTCCCCCAAAATCCCCCAAAATATCCCCAAAAATACCCCAAAAATATCCCAAAAAATATCCCAAAAATACCCCAAAAATATCCCAAAAATATTTCAAAATATCCCCAAAAAATCCCCTAAAAATGCCCCAAAATATCCCCAAAAATATCCCAAAAACTACCCCAAAAATCCCCCAAAATATCCCCCAAAATATCCCCCAAAAATACCCCAAAAATCCCCCAAAATATCCCCAAAAATATCCCAAAAACTACCCCAAAAATCCCCCAAAATATCCCCAAAAAATCCCCTAAAAATGCCCCAAAATATCCCCAAAAATATCCCAAAAACTACCCCAAAAATCCCCCAAAATATCCCCCAAAATATCCCCCCAAAATACCCCAAAAATCCCCCAAAATATCCCCCAAAAATCCCCTAAAAATGCCCCAAAATCCCCCAAAAATGCTCTAAAAAAATCCCAAAAATTCCCCAAAAGTAAAAAAAAAAAACCCAAAACTTCTCCTCATGGCCCCAAATCCCCCCAAAATCCCCAAAAATATTTTTTATTCTTTTTTTTCCCTTTTTTTTGTTTTATTTAATTTTTTTCTCTTTTTTTTTTTGTCACATTTTGTTTTCTTTTTTTTTTTCAATTTTATTTTTTCCTTTTTTTTCTCTTTTTTTTTCTGTTTTTTTCCTTTTTTTCTTCCCTTTTTCATTTCTCTCCTTTTTTAATTTTTCCCTTTTTCCTACTTTTTTCCTTTTTTTCTTCTTTTTTTCCTTTTATTTTCTTTTTTCTGTTTCTTTCCTTTTTTTTGCTTTTTTAACTTCTCTCTTTTTTCCTTTTTTAAATTTTTTCTCTTTTTTTTCTGTTTTTCCCATTTTGTCCCTTTATTTTTGCCTTTTTTCCCTGATTTTCCTTTTTCCCCCTATTTTTCCCCATTTTCCCCCTTTTTTTTTTCTTTTTTTCCCATTTTCCCTTTTCCCCCCGTATTTTTTTTTTCCTTTTTTTCTCTTTTCCCCATTTTTCCTTTTTTTTCCATTTTTCTTTTTTCTCCAATTTTTCCCCGTTTTTCCCCATTTCCCCCATTTTTCCCCAATTTCCCCCATTATTTCCCCATTATTTTTCCCCATTATTCCCCCGTTATTTTTCCCAATTTCCCGGTTTTTCCCCCATTTTTCCCCATTATTTTTCCCCATTTTTCCCCATTATTTCCCTGTTATTTTTCCCAATTTCCCGGTTTTTCCCCCCATTATTTTTCCCCAATTTCCCGGTTTTTCCCCCATTTTTCCCCATTATTTCCCCATTATTTTCCCCATTATTCCCCCATTATTTTTCCCCAATTTCCCGGTTTTTCCCCCATTATTTTCCCCAATTTCCCCCATTATTTCCCCCATTATTTTTCCCCAATTTCCCGGTTTTTCCCCCCATTTTTCCCCATTATTTTTCCCCATTATTTTTCCCATTTCCCCCCATTATTTCCCCATTATTCCCCCATTATTTTTTTCCCAATTTCCCGGTTTTCCCCCCCATCTTTCCCCATTATTTTTCCCATTTCCCCCCATTATTCCCCATTATTTCCCCATTATTTTTCCCCATTTTCCCCGTTATTTTTCCCCATTTTTCCCCATTATTTTCCCCCATTTTTCCCCATTATTTCCCCATTATTTTTCCCCATTATTCCCCCGTTATTTTTCCCCAATTTCCCGGTTTTCCCCCCCATTTTTCCCCCCCATTTTTCCCCATTATTTTTCCCCATTATATTTCCCATTTCCCCCCATTATTTTTCCCCTTTATTCCCCCGTTATTTTTTCCCAATTTCCCGGTTTTCCCCCCCATTTTTCCCCATTATTTTTCCCATTTCCCCCCATTATTTCCCCATTATTCCCCCATTATTTTTTTCCCAATTTCCCGGTTTTTCCCCCCATTTTTCCCCATTATTTTTCCCATTTCCCCCCATTATTTCCCCCATTATTTCCCCCATTATTTTTTCCCAATTTCCCGGTTTTTCCCTCATTTTCCCCCATTATTTCCCCATTATTTTCCCCATTATTCCCCCGTTATTTTTTCCCAATTTCCCGGTTTTTCCCCCCATTTTTCCCCCCATTTCCCCCCATTATTTCCCCCATTATTCCCCCGTTATTTTTTCCCAATTTCCCGGTTTTTCCCCCCCATTTTTTCCCATTATTTCCCCATTTTCCCCCCGTTATTTTTTCCCCAATTTCCCGGTTTTTCCGCTCATTTTTTCCTCTCTCTCCCCCCAGAGCTCCGCGGAGCCGCCGGACCCCGACCCCTCCCCCTCGGCCGCCCCTCCCCCCCCCCTCCTCCTCCTCCTCCCTCCCCCCCCCTGCCCCTCCCCCCCGGCCGTGCCCAAGCTCCTCCTCCCGGCGCCGGGGGGCGTGGCCTCGGCGGGGGGAGGGGCGGGGCCGCTGCCCCTCCCCCCCCCGCCCTCCCCCGCCGCCCCTCCCCCCCCCTCCGCCCCTCCCCCCTCCCCCGCCGCCCCGCGCGCCGCCCCTCCCCCACCCGCCCCGCGCGCGCGGCTCCACCCCCCCCCCCTGCAGCAAATGGGGGGGGGGGGGGGGGGAGGGGCGGGGGGGGGAGGGGCGGCCGCGCCCCTCCCCCACCACCACCCCCACCCCGCCCACCCCCACCAGGGCCCCTCCCCCAGGCGCCGCCCCCTCCCCCTCCCCCCCTGCAGGCCATGCGCGGGCCCCCCCCCCTGCAGATCAAGGTGCTGCCCCTCCCCCCCCTGCACGCCCTGCCCCCCCCCCCCCCGGGCCCCGCCCCCACCCCCGGGCCCCGCCCCCAGCAGCAGCAGCAGCAGGAGGAGGAGGAAGAGGAGGAGGAAGAGGAAGAGGAGGTGGTGGGGGAGGGGCCCGTGGTGGTGCCGCAGGTGAGGGGGGGGAGGGGAAAAATGGGGGAGGGGGAGGGGAAAAATGGGGGAGGGAAAAATGGGGAGGGGCAAGGGAAAATGGGGGAGGGGCAAGGGAAAAATGGGGAGGGGGAGGGGAAAATGGGGGAGGGGAAAAATGGGGGAGGGGCAAAGGGAAAAGGGGGAGGGGGAGGGGAAAATGGGGGAGGGGAAAATGGGGGAGGGGGAGGGGAAGAATGGGGAGGGGAAAGTGGGGGAGGGGAAATGGGAAATTTGGGAAAAATGGGGGAGGGGAGGGGAAAAATGGGGAGGGGCAAGGGAAAATGGGGGAGGGGAAAAATGGGAAATTTGGGAAAAATGGGGAAGGGGAAAAGTGGGGGAGGGGAAAATGGGAAAAAATGGGGAAATTGGGGAAGAAATGGGGGAGGGGAAATGGGAAATTTGGGGGAGGGGAATGGGGGGAAATGGGGCAAAAAAAATGGGGAAAATGGGAAAATTGGGGGGGAATGGGAAATGGGGAGGAGATGGGGTAAAAATGAAGGAAAAAATGGGATTTGTGGAAAATCGGGGGAAAAAGGGGGGAAATGGGAAAATTGGGTTAAAAATGGGGGAAATGGGAAAAGTGGGTTAAAGAATTGGGGAAAATGGGAAAATTGGGGGAAATGGGGAAATTGGGGGAAAATTGGGTTGAGGAATGGGGGGGAAATGGGAAAATGGGGGGGAAATTGGGGGGAAAATGGGGAAATTGGGTTAAAGAAGGGGGGGGAAACGGGAAAATTGGGGGGAAATGGGGAAATTGGGGGAAAATCGGGGGAAATGGGGAAAATTGGGGGAAATGGGGAACGGGCACAGCGGGGCGGGCAGTGGGGATTTAGGGAAAAATTGGGGGGAAAATGGGGAAAATTGGGGGGAAATCGGGGGGAATTGGGGAAACCGAGGCAGAGCGGGGCGGGCAGTGGGGATTTAGGGAAAAATCGGGGGGGGATTGGGGAAACCGAGGCAGAGCGGGGCGGGCAGTGGGGTTTCGGCACGCGGCGCTCGCCCCAGGTGCCGTCGCCGGCGCGCCTGGAGCTGGTGGCCGTGGCCGAGTCGCCGCCGGGCGCGGCCGGGCCCGAGTGGCCGCGGGGCCGCTGCGTCCGCGCCGGCTGCGAGAACGCGCCCGTGGCCAGCGGCGACTGGGACGAGGAGTTCTGCAGCAGCGAGTGCCTGGTGCGGCACTGCCGGTGAGGAGTGGGGGGAAAAATGGGATTTGTGTCAAAAAATGGGGATTTGTGTCCAAAAATGGGATTGGGAATGGGAAAAATGGGGATTTGTGTCCAAAAATGGGATTGGGAATGGGAAAAATGGGATTGGGAATGGGAAAAATGGGGATTTGTGTCAAAAAATGGGATTGGGAATGGGAAAAATGGGGATTTGTGTCAAAAAATGGGGATTTGTGTCCAAAAATGGGATTGGGAATGGAGAAATGGGATTGGGAATGGGAAAAATGGGATTGGGAATGGGGAAAATGGGATTGGGAATGGGGAAAATGGGATTGGGAATGGGAAAAATGGGGATTTGAGTCAAAAAATGGGATTGGGAATGGGAAAAATGGGGATTTGTGTCAAAAAATGGGGATTTGGCCCGAAAAATGGAGATTTGTACTGAGAAAATGGGAATTTCTACCGAAAAATGGGGATTTGTCACAAAAAAATGGGAATTTCGCCTGGAAAAAAGTGGATTTCACCTGAAAAAATGGGAATTTCTCCCCAAATCCGGGATTTTCTGTGACAAATGGAGGGTTTGGGTTGAAACCGTTGGGTTTTGGCACAGAAAGTGCCCTCGGAGGGTCAAAAATGAGTTTTAGAGGGAAAAACACCCAAAATACCTCTTTAAATCCCAAAAAAATACCCCAAACCCTCCTCAAAGTCCCAAGAATCCACTTTAATTTCCCAAAATCCACTTTAAATCCCAAAAATCCACTTTAATTCCCCAAAAATCCACGTCAAATCCCCCAAAATCCACTTTAAATCCCCAAAAATCCACTTTAAATCCCCAAAAAATCCCCTTTAAGCCCCCCAAACCCCCGCCCAGCCCCCCAAAAATCGCCGTTTTTCGCCCAAACCCGGCGGTTTTTCCCCAAAAATCGCCGTTTTTTTGCCCCAAACCAGGCGGTTTTTCCCCAAAAATCGCCGTTTTTTGCCCCAAACCCGGCGGTTTTTCCCCAAAAATCGCCGTTTTTCGCCCAAACCCGGCGGTTTTTCCCCAAAAATTGCCGTTTTTTCGCCCAAACCCGGCGGTTTTTCCCCAAAAATCGCCGTTTTTCGCCCCAAACCCGGCGGTTTTCCCCAAAAATCGCCGTTTCTTCGCCCAAACCCGGCGGTTTTTCCCCAAAATCGCCGTTTTTTGCCCCAAACCCAGGATTTTTTTGAGGTAAAAGCGCTTTTTCTGTCTTTCAGGGACGTGTTCCTGGCCTGGCTGGCCGCCCGCAGCGCCGGCAGCAGCAGCGTGGTCTTCGTCAAGTGAGGCCCCCCCGCATTTTGGGGCCGTTTTGGGGCAATTTCGGGGCTTTTTGGGTCGGCTCGGGGGCATTAAAAGGATCTCTCTGCACTTCGGGCGTTTTGTGCTTTTTTTTTTTGGGGGGGTTTTCGCCCCAAAATCGGGGTTTGGATGGGGGGGGGCGGTGCTGAAAGCGGCGTTGGAATGGTAAAAAAAAAAAAAGGATTTTGGGTTAAAAAAGGGTGGAAACAGCCAAAGTTTGGGGTTGGAGCCCAAAATTCGCCTCGGTGCGTCGGCGGAAATCGAGTTTGAGACGGAAAAAATTCAGTTTGGAGCCAAAAAATGCTTTTTGAACCCCAAAAATCCAACTCACACCCCCCCAAAAAATCCCATTTAGACCCGAAAAAATCCGATTTAAAACCAAACAATCCCATCTGAGCCCCAAAAATCTGATTCAGACCCAAAAAAATCCCTTTTTAGACCCAAAAAATCCACTTTAAACCTCAAAAAATCCAATTTAGACCCAAAAAAATCCATTTTTAGACCCAAAAAATCCACTTTAAACCCCCCAAAAAATTCAATTTAGACCCAAAAATCCCATTTTAGACCCAAAAAATCCCATTTCAGCCCCAAAATTCCAATTTGAACACAAAAAAATCCATTTAGAACCAAAAAATCCCTTTTTAAACCCAAAAAAATCCACTTTAAACCCAAAAAAACCCCTTTTTAGACCCAAAAAAATCCCATTTGATCCCCAAAAAATCCAATTTGAACACCAAAAAATCCATTTAGACCCCAAAAAATCCATTTTTTAGACCTTAAAAATTCAATTTGAGCCCCAAAAAAATCCAATTTAGACCCAAAAAATCCCTTTGGAACCCCCAAAAAATTTTTGAACCCCAAAATTCACCTCTTAACCCCCAAAATCCTCCTTTAAACCCCCAAAAAATTCCATTTCAAACCCCCCAAAACCCAACTTTGTCCCCCAAAAATCTCCCCAGAGCCATAAAAATCTTTTCTTCACCCCAAAAATCCCATTTGAGCCCCAAAATTCACCTTTTAACCCCAAAATTCCACTTCAAATCCCCCAGAAACCCAAACCCACCCCATTTTTTTCTCATTTTCACCATTTTTTGGTCATTTTCACCATTTTTTCCTCATTTTCTTGTTTTTTTTTTTTGTCATTTTCACCATTTTTTACCTCATTTTCACAATTTTTCTGTCATTTTCACCATTTTTTCCTCATTTTCACCTTTTTTTGGTCACTTTTCACCTTTTTTTTTGGTCATTTTCAGTAATTTTTTCCTCATTTTCACCTTTTTTTCCCATTTTTTTCAGCATTCAGACCCATTTCCCACATTTTTCCCCCCAAAATGAAACCACACCAGGCCAATTTCCTTGCAAATCCTTTATTTCCACGCTGCCCCAAAATTCTCTAAAAAACCCCAAAACCACCAAAATATCCCTAAAAAACTCCCCCCAAAAAAACCCCAAAAACCCCAAATATAAACCCAAATAAAACCCCGAAAACCCTCAAATGAAAAAAAAAAAAAAACTTAAAAAAAACCCAAATAAAGAAAAAAAAGCTAAAAATCCACCCCCAAAAAATCAAATAAAACTCCAAATAAAAACCCAAATAAAACCCCCAAAACCCCCCCCCAAAAAAACCCAAAAAAACCCCCAAAAAAACTCAAAAAAACCCAAAAAAAAAAAAAAAAAACCACAAAAACAAAAAAAACTCAACAACCCCAAAAATCTCCAAAACATAAAAAACCCCCCCAAAAAAACAAACCTAAAAAAAACCACAAAATGCTAAAAACCGAAAATAAAACCCCAAATAGGAACCCAAAAAGACCTAAAAAAAACCCAAAAAAAGCCAAATAAAAACCCAAATAAAACCCGCAAATAAAAACAAAAAAAAACAACCCACAAAAAAAAAAAAAAAACCAAAAATCCAAATAAAACCCCCCGAAAAAACCCTAAAAAACAAAAAAAACCCTAAATAAAACCCAAAAAAGAGGCTAAAAAACCCCAAAAAACCCCAAATAAAACCCAAAAAAGAGGCTAAAAAAACCCAAATAAAACCCAAATAAAACCCCAAAAAGAGGCTAAAATACCCAAAAAAACCCCAAATAAACCCCCCAAAAAACCCAAATAAAACCCCCAAAAAAACCCAATAGAACCCCAAATAAAACCCAAATAAAACCCAAAAAAACCCAAATAAAACCCCAAAAAAACCGCAATAAAACCCCAAAAAGAGGCTAAAAAACCCAAAAAAAACCCCCAAAAAACCCCAAATAAAACCCAAATAAAACCCCAAATAAAACCCAAAAAAACCCAAATAAAACCCCAAAAAAACCCGCAATAAAACCCCAAAAAGAGGCTAAAAAACCCAAAAAAAAAAAACCAAAAAAACCCCAAATAAAACCCAAATAAAACCCAAATAAAACGCAATAAAACCCGAAAAAGAGGCTAAAAACCCCAAAAAAAACCCAAATAAAACCCCAAAAAAACCGCAATAAAACCCCAAAAAGAGGCTAAAAAACCTAAAAAAAAACCCAAATAAAACCCCAAATAAAGCCCAAAAAAAACCCAAATAAAACCCCAAAAAACCCCAAAAAAACCCCAAAAAAAACCCCAAAAAAGGGCAATAAAAGTTTCGGCTGCTCAGAGGTTCTTGGGCTTGGCGATGACGCCGTCGGGGTAGTGCTGCTTGAAGCGCGCCACCACGTCGGGGTCCAGCAGGTGGATCCCGTCCAGCTGGTTCCCCAGCGTGATCCTGGGGGGAAAAACACCAAAATCGGTTAAAAATGGAAAAAAAACCCAAAAAAATAAAAAAAAACCAAAAAAATACACAAAAAAACCACAAAAAAACCCAAAGAAAACCAAAAAAACACAAAAAAAACCACCCCAGAAATCCCGTCCAGCTGGTTCCCCAGCGTGATCCTGGGGGGGAAAAACACAAAAATCGGTTAAAAATGGAAAAAAATGAAAAAAAAAAACACAAAAAACCCACAAAAAACACGAAAAAACAAAAAAAAAAACCCAAAAAAAACCCAAAAAATCCACTTTAAACCCCCAAAAATCCCTCAAAAAAATCCCCTTTAAACGCCCAAAAAAATCCCAAAAAATCCCCTTTAAACCCTCAAAAAAATCCCCAAAAAATCCCCTTTAAACGCCCAAAAAAATCCCAAAAAATCCCCTTTAAACGCCCAAAAAAATCCCCAAAAAATCCCCTTTAAACGCCCAAAAAAATCCCAAAAAATCCACTTTAAACCCTCAAAAAAATCCCAAAAAATCCACTTTAAACCCTCAAAAAAATCCCCTTTAACCCCCAAACCCCCCGAAGCCTCGGTACCAGTTGGGCTGCACGTTGTGGGGGCAGCCGAAGAGCTCGATTTTCCGCGTGCCCAAAAAAATCCCAAAAAATCCCACCAAAAAATCCCCTTTAAACCCTCAAAAAAATCCCAAAAATCCCCCAAAATCCCCTTTAACCCCCAACCCCGCCGAAGCCTCGGTACCAGTTGGGCTGCACATTGTGGGGGCGGCCGAAGAGCTCGATTTTCCGCGTGCCCAAAAAAATCCCAAAAAATCCCCTTTAAACCCTCAAAAATCCCACCAAAAAATCCCCTTTAAACCCTCAAAAAAATCCCAAAAAATCCCCTTTAAACGCCCAAAAAAATCCCAAAAAATCCACTTTAAACCCTCAAAAAAATCCCCAAAAATCCCCCAAAATCCCCTTTAATCCCCTGAAGCCTCGGTACCAGTTGGGCTGCACGTTGTGGGGGCGGCCGAAGAGCTCGATTTTCCGCGTGCCCGGCGACAGCCGCTCGATCATGCCGTAGATCTCGTCGGGCTTGTGGCTGGTGGAGCGCACCTGCCCGGGTTTGGGGCAAAAAGAGCCATTTGCACCTTTTTCCCCTTTGCTCGGGGGTTTTTTTTTGGGGGTTTTTTTTTGCTCTTTTTTGGTCGATTTGGCGGCGTTTTCTGAGGGGAGTTCTTGGTTTCCCGCCGTTTTCTGAGGGGATTCCCCTTTCCCGCCTTTTTTCTGAGGTGATTTCCCCATTTTTCACCATTTTATGAGGTAATTTTTTCACTTTTCACCATTTTATGAAGAAATTCCCTCATTTTTTCCCGTTTTATGAGGCAATTCCCTCATTTTTCCCATTTTATGAAGAAATTCCCTCATTTTTTCCCATTTTCTGAGGGGAGTTCTTGGTTTCCCGCCGTTTTCTGAGGAGATTCCCCTTTCCCGCCTTTTTTTCTGAGGTGATTTCCCCATTTTTCACCATTTTATGAGGTAATTTTCTCACTTGTCACCATTTTATGAGGCAATTTCCTCATTTTTCACCATTTTATGAGTCAATTCCCTCATTTTTTCCCATTTTATGAAGAATTTTCCTCATTTTTTCCCATTTTCTGAGGCCCTTTTCTGGTTTCCCGCCTTTTTCTGAGGGGATTCCCCTTTCCCGCTTTTTCTGAGGTGATTTCCCCATTTTTCACCATTTTATGAGGTAATTTTCTCACTTCTCACCATTTTATGAAGAAATTCCCTCATTTTTTCCCGTTTTATGAGGCAATTCCCTCATTTTTCCCATTTTATGAAGAAATTTCCCCTTTTTTTCCCATTTTCTGAGGGGAGTTCTTGGTTTCCCGCCGTTTTCTGAGGGGATTCCCCTTTCCCGCCTTTTTTTTCTGAGGTGATTTCCCCATTTTTCACCATTTTATGAGGTAATTTCCACACTTTTCACCATTTTATGAAGAAATTCCCTCATTTTTTCCCATTTTCTGAGGGGAGTTTTTGGTTTCCCGCCGTTTTCTGAGGGGATTCCCCTTTCCCGCCTTTTTTCTGAGGTGATTTCCCCATTTTTCACCATTTTATGAGATAATTTTCTCACTTGTCACCATTTTATGAGGCAATTTCCTCACTTTTCACCATTTTGTGAAGAAATTCCCTCATTTTTTGCATTTTATGGAGAAATTCCCTCATTTTTTCCCATTTTCTGAGGGGAGTTTTTGGTTTCCCGCCATTTTCTGAGGGGATTCCTGTTTCCCGCCTTTTTTTCTGAGGTGATTTCTTCATTTTTCATCATTTTATGAGGTGATTTCTTCATTTTTCACCATTTCCTGAGGTGATTCCCTCATTTTTTCCCGTTTTATGAGGCAATTCACTCATTTTTCACCATTTTATGAAGAAATTCCCTCATTTTTTCCCGTTTTCTGAGGGGAGTTCTTGGTTTCCCGCCGTTTTCTGAGGGGATTCCCCTTTCCCGCCTTTTTTTCTGAGGTGCTTTCCCCATTTTTCACCATTTTATGAGGTAATTTCCACACTTTTCACCATTTTATGAAGAAATTCCCTCATTTTTTCCCATTTTCTGAGGGGAGTTTTTGGTTTCCCGCCGTTTTCTGAGGGGATTCCCCTTTCCCGCCTTTTTTTCTGAGGTGATTTCTTCATTTTTCATCATTTTATGAGGTGATTTCTTCATTTTTCACCATTTCCTGAGGTGATTCCCTCGTTTTTCCCGTTTTATGAGGCAATTCCCTCATTTTTCCCATTTTATGAAGAAATTTCCCCTTTTTTTCCCATTTTCTGAGGGGAGTTCTTGGTTTCCCGCCGTTTTCTGAGGGGATTCCCCTTTCCCGCCTTTTTTTTCTGAGGTGATTTCCCCATTTTTCACCATTTTATGAGGTAATTTTCTCATTTGTCACCATTTCATGAGATAATTTTCTCACTTTTCACCATTTTATGAAGAAATTCCCTCATTTTTTCCCATTTTATGAGGCAATTCCCTCATTTTTTCCCATTTTATAAAGAAATTCCCTCATTTTTTCCCATTTTCTGAGAGGAGTTTTTGGTTTCCCGCCGTTTTCTGAGGGGATTCCCCTTTCCCGCCTTTTTTTTCTGAGGTGATTTCCCCATTTTTCACCATTTTATGAAATAATTTCCTCATTTTTCACCATTTCTGAGATAATTCCCTCATTTTTTACCATTTCCTGACATAATTCCCCCCGATTTTTGGTTCAACCCTCATATTTTGAGTTTAATTCCTCTGACTTTGGGTTGAAACCCCCAGATTTTGGGTTTAAACCCCCAGATTTTGGGTTTAATCCCCCCAATTTGGGGTCAAATTTCCCGGTGGGATTTCCCGGGGTTTTTGGGGCGAATCCCCGCGGATTTGGGGTCTCACCTCGGCCACGATGACGTCACAATCCAGGCCCCGGTTGAAGCCCTGGGGGTTCCCCTTCACCCCCACCTGCGGGAGGGGCAAATCTGGGGGGTCCTGGAACCCCAAAATCCCCAAAATCCGCCCCAAAATACCCCAAACCCCCCAAACCTGCCCCAAAACCCTCCAAATCCCCAAAATCTGCCCCAAAAACCCCCAAAATCCCCAAAATCCGCCCCAAAATACCCCAAACTCCCAAACCTGCCCCGAAACCCTCCAAATCCCCAAAATATGCCCCAAAATCCCCAGAATCTGCCCCAAAAACCCCCAAAATATGCCCCAAAATCCCCAGAATCTGCCCCAAAAACCCCCAAAATATGCCCCAAAATCCCCAGAATCTGCCCCAAAAACCCCCAAAATCCCCCAAATATGCCCCAAAATCCCCAGAATCTGCCCCAAAAACCCCCAAAATCCTATAAATCTGCCCCAGAACCCCCAAAATCTGCCCCAAAATACCCCAAACCCCCCAAACCTGCCCCGAAATCCCTAAAATCCCCAAAACCCACCCCAAAATATCCCAAATCCATAAATTAGCACCAAAAACCCCAAAATCTGCCCCAAAATAACACAAAATCTCTGAATCAGCCCCAAAACCCTCCAAATCCCCAAAATCTGCCCCAAAATACCCCAAAATCTGCCCCAAAATCCCCAAAACCTTCAAAATTCCACTTTAAAACTTCCAAATCCCCCATTAAAACCCCCAAAATTCGCCCCCTGGGATTTGGGGTGGGATTTGGGGCCAGTTTTTGGGTTTTTGGGGTCAATTTTGGGTTTTTGGGGTCAATTTTAGGTCTTTGGGGTCAGTTCTGGGTTGGGTTTTTGGGGTCAGTTTTGGGTTTTTTGGGGTCAGTTTTAGGACATTTGTGGCCAGTTTTTGGGGTCAGTTTTTGGGTTTTTGGGGTCAGTTTTTGGGGTCGGTTTTTGGGGTCAGTTTGGAGTTTTTGGGGTCAGTTTTTCGGCTCAGTTTGGGGTCAGTTTTTGGGGTGAATTTTGGGGTTTTTGGGGTACCAGGCAGTGCTCCTTGCCGTGGTTCAGCTTTGGGATCAGTTCCCGGCCGGGTTTTTGGGCTCAGTTTGGGGTTTTTGGGGTCAGTTTTTGGGATCAGTTTGGAGTTTTTGGGGTCAGTTTTTGGGCTCAGTTTGGGGTCAGTTTTTGGGGTGAATTTGGGGGTTTTTGGGGTACCAGGCAGTGCTCCTTGCCGTGGTTCAGCCAGTGCCCCGTGCGGCCCGTGCGGATGATTCGCTGCAGCTGATTCGTCTTCACCCAAATGATCTCGTCCACGCGCTCGTACCTGCGCCAAATTCGGGGCATTTTGGGCCTTTTTGGGGCTTTTCGGGTTTTTTAAATTTTTTGGGGTGGATTTTGTTTTTTTTTTTTTGGGTTTTTTTTTTTTTTTTAATTAAAAAAACGAAACTCACCCCCAGAGGTTGAGGCACTCGCGGCCCAGCTCCATGGCCCTGGAATGGTGGGGGGGAAAAAAAATCGGGGTTTTGGGGGGAAAAAAATTGGGATTTTGGGGAAAAAATTGGGGTTTTGAGGGAGAAATTGGGATTTTGGGGAAAAAATTGGGGTTTTGAGGGAAAAAAATTGGGGTTTTGGGGGGGAAAAGATTGGGATTTTGGGGAAAAAATTTGGGGTTTTGAGGGAGAAATTGGGATTTTGGGGAAAAAATTGGGGTTTTGAGGGAAAAAAATTGGGGTTTTGGGGGGGAAAAGATTGGGATTTTGGGGAAAAAATTGGGGTTTTGAGGGAGAAATTGGGATTTTGGGGGAGGAAATTGGGGTTTTGAGGGAAAAAAATTGGAGTTTTGGGGAAAAAAGTTGGGGTTTTGAGGGAAAAATTGGGATTTTGGGGGAGCAAATTTGGGATTTTGAGGAAAAAAACTGGGATTTTGGGGGAGGAAATTGGGATTGGGGGTGGAAATTGGGACTTTGAGGAAAAAATTTGGTATTTTGGGGAAAAAAATGTGATTTTGAGGGAAAATTGGGATTTTGGGGGAGGAAATTGGGATTTTGGGGGGGAAATTGTGATTGGGAAAGAAAATTGGGATTTTGGGGAAAAGAAATTGCGATTTTGGGGAAAAAATGTGATTTTGGGGGGAAAAATTGTGATTTTGGGGAGGAAATCGTGATTTTGGGGGGGAAAATTGGGATTTTGAGGGGAAAATTGGGATTTTGAGGGAAAAATGGGATTTTGAGGGAAAAAAATGGGATTTTGGGGGGGGAATTTGGGAGTTTTGGGGGAAAAATTGGGATTTTGGGGGAGAAAATTGGGGGTTTTGGGGGGTAAATTGGGTTTGGGGTGAACCTCGGGGTTTTTGGGCACGAATCTCGCAGTTTTTGGGGTGAATCTGGGTGTTTTTGGGGTCACTACAGATTTGGGGTGAATCCCCACAGTTTTGGGGTGAATCCCAGGAGTTTTGGGGTGAATCCCATGTTTTTTGGGGAAAATCTCAGCGTTTTTGGGATCGCTACGGATTCGGGGCAAATCCCGGGGTTTTTGGGCGCGAATCTCACGATTTTTGGGGCAAATCTCAGAGTTTTTGGGGTCACTATGAATTTAGGGTGAATCCCCACAGTTCTGGGGTGAATCTCTGCGGTTTTTGGGCCAAATCTCAGCGGTTTTGGGATCGCTACGGATTCGGGGCAAACCCCAGGGTTTTTGGGCACGAACCTCGCGATTTTTGGGGTGAATCTGGGGGGTTTCGGGGTCGTTATGGATTTAGGATGAATCCCCACGGATTTGGGGTGAATCCCAGGAGTTTCCGACACGAATCTTGGCGTTTTTGGGACGAATTCCGGGTTTTTTGGGACCGCTCCGGATCCGGGGCAAACCCCGGGGTTTTTGGGCGCGAATCTCACGATTTTTGGGGCGAATCTGGGGGTTTTTGGGGTCATTATGGCTTTGAAGTAAATCCCCACAGTTTTGGGGTGAATCCCAGGAGTTTCCGACACGAATCTTGGAGTTTTTGGGGCGAATCCCGGGTTTTTTGGGACCGCTACGGATCCGGGGCAAACCCCGGGGTTTTTGGGCGCGAATCTCGCGGTTTTTGGGGCGAATCCGGGGGATTTTGGGGCGGCCGGACCTGCCGGTGACCCAGAGGAAGAGGAAGCCCTCGTCCTGCAGCACGGGGATGTTGAGGCGCCGCATCTCGTCGTCCGTCAGCGTCCCGTAGGGCAGCTCCATGTGGATGTCCCAGGGCGGGTCCGCCATCACCACGGCGAACTTGCCCAGGATGGACACGTCCAGGTAGCGGATGTCGCAGCAGATCCACTGCGAAAACGGGGGAAAAAACGGGGAGAAACGGTTAAAATAGCAAAAAATGGCGAAAAAACGGCGAAAAACGGCAAAAAACGGCGAAAAACGGCAAAAAACGGAAGGAATTGGGTCAGTGATAGAGGCTGAGGAAGTTGCCCAGGATGGACACGGCCAGGCAGCGGATGTCGCAGCAGATCCACTGGGAAAACGGGGGAAAAACGGGGAGAAATGGTTAAAATAGCAAAAAATGGGAAAAAACGGCAAAAAACGGCAAAAAACGGCAAAAAACGGCAAAAGATGGGTCAGTAATAGAGGCTGAGGAAGGTGCCCAGGATGGACACGGCCAGGCAGCGGATGTCGCAGCAGATCCACTGGGAAAACGGGGGAAAAACGGGGAGAAATGGTTAAAATAGCAAAAAATGGCGAAAAACGGGAAAAAACGGCAAAAAACGGCAAAAAAACGGGAGGAATTGGGTCAGTGATAGAGGCTGAGGAAGTTGCCCAGGATGGACACGGCCAGGCAGCGGATGTCGCAGCAGATCCACTGCGAAAACGGGGGAAAAACGGGGAGAAATGGTTAAAATAGCAAAAAATGGGAAAAATGGGAAAAAACGGCGAAAAACGGCGAAAAACGGCAAAAAACGGCAAAAAACGGCGAAAAAGGGAAGGACTTGGGTCAGCAATGGCGCCTCAGGAATTTGCCCAGGTATTAGACAATTATCCATTAAATAATTAACCTATTAAAATTATGATTATTATTATTTGTCATTTATTATTAATTATAACTATTAATTGTAACATTTGTAATTAATTATTATTAATTATAACTATTATTTGTCATTTATTATTAATTATAACTATTATTAATTGTAACATTTGCAATTAATTATTATTAATTATAACTATTATTTGTCATTTATTATTAATTATAACTATTATTAATTATAACTATTATTTGTCATTTATTATTAATTATAACTATTAATTGTAACATTTATAATTAATTGTTATTAATTATAACTATTATGTGTCATTTATTATTAATTATAACTATTATTAATTCTAACATTTATAATTAATTGTTATTAATTATAACTATTATTTGTCATTTATTATTAATTATAACTACTATTAATTATAACATTTATAACTAATTATTATTAATTATAACTATTATGTGTCATTTATTATTAATTATAACTATTATTAATTATAACATTTATAATTAATTATTTTTAATTATAACTATTATGTGTCATTTCTTATTAATTATAACTATTATTAATTCTAACATTTATAATTATTATTAATTATAACTATTATGTGTCATTTATTATTAATTATAACTACTATTAATTCTAACATTTATAATTAATCGTTATTAATTGTAACTATTTTTTGTCATTTATTATCAATTATAATTATACATCATTTATTATATGACTTTTATTAATTATAATTACAAAAAAACACCAAAACCACCCCCAAAAACTCGACCAAACCCACCAGAACAACCAAAAAACAACCCCAAAAAAAATAAATTTAAATTATTTAAATTTTGTTTTATTTCCTCACCTGTGGCGGGAAGAGGCGATCGGCGCCGGCGTCGGGCGGGGCCCCGCGGGGCGTGGCCGGGGGCGGGGAGCGGGGGCGTGGCCGCGGGTGGGCGGGGCTGCGCGGGGGCGTGGCGGCGCAGGTGTCGATCTCGTAGTGCACGTACTTGCAGGTGTCCATGTGGAAGCAGGTGTTGAGGAAGGAGCAGTCGCCCAGCGACTCGTCCGTGTGCTTGTTGATGATGCGCCTGTTGATTTCGGGGCGGAAAACGGGGGTTTTGGGAAAAAAAAACAAAAAAAACGGGGGAAAAGGGAAAAAATTGGGTTTTTTTAGAGGAAAATTGGGTTTTTTCGGAGGTAAATCGGGTTTTTTGGGGGAAAAAATGGGGTTTTTTAGAGGAAAAAAATGGGGTTTTTTTTAAGAGGAAAATCGGGGGTTTTGGAGAAAAAAACAGGGTGAAAAGGGAAAAAAAAAGGGGTTTTTTTAGAGGAAAATGGGGTTTTTTCGGAGGTAAATTGGGTTTTTTGGGGGAAAAAATGGGGTTTTTTAGAGGAAAAAAAATGGGGGGAAATGGGAAAGAAATGGGGGTTTTTTTAAGAGGAAAATTGGGATTTTTGGGGAAAAAAAACGGGGAAAAGGGAAAAAAATGGGATTTTTTTAGAGGAAAATTGGGTTTTTTCGGAGGTAAATCGGGTTTTTTGGGGGAAAAAATGGGGTTTTTGGGAAAAAAAATGGGGGAAAAAGGGAAAAAAATGGGTTTTTTAGAGGAAAAAAATGGGGTTTCTTAAGAGGAAAATTGGGGTTTTTGGGAGGAAAGTTAGGGATTGAGGGGGGAAAATTGGGATTTTGGAGGGGTTTTGGGGGAAATTTGGGGTTTTGGGGGAAAAAAACGGGGGTTTTGGGAAAAAAAAAACGGGGGGAAAAGGGAAAAAAATGGGTTTTTTTAGAGAAAAAAATGGGGGTTTTTAGAGGAAAATTGGGGGTTTTGGGGGAAAAAATTGGGGTTTTTGGGGAAAAAAATGGGGGGAAAAGGGAAAAAATGGGGTTTTTTTTAAGAGGAAAATTGGGGTTTTTGGGGAAAAAAAAACAGGAGGAAAAGGGAAAAAAGTGGATTTTTTTTAGAGGAAAATTGGGGTTTTTTGGAGGTAAATTGGGTTTTTTGGGGGAAAAAATGGGGTTTTTGGGGAAAAAAAATGGGGGGGAAATGGGAAAAAAATTGAGATTTTAAGGGGGGGAAATTTGAATTAAACCCCTAAATGTGAACGAAACTGACCGAGGCCTTGACGCGCTCCTCCCCAAATAAACCCCAAACAAACCCAAAAAAACCCCAAATAATCACCCCAAAACCAAAAATAATCACCCCAAAGCCACAAATAATCACCCCAAAACCTGAATTAAACCCCAAAATTTGAATTAAACCCACAAAAACCTGAGTTGGACTGACCGGAAGTGCAGGCCGTGGCAGGGCCGCTCGCCGCCCGAGGCCTTGAGGCGCTCCTCCCCAAAACCCCAAACAAACCCCCCAAAATCCCAAACAAACCCCAAATAATCCCCCCAAAACCCCAAATAATCACCCCAAAACCTCAAATAATGACCCAGAAGCGTGAATTAAACCCCAAAATTTGAATTAAACCCACAAAAATGTGAATGAAACTGACCGGAAGCTGTTGCTCGCCACCCGAGGCCTTGACGCGCTCCTCCCCAAAAACCTCAAACAAACCCAAAAAAACCCCAAAAAAACACCCCAAAACCCCAGGAAATCACCCCAAAACCCCAAATAATCACCCCAAAACCACAAATAATCACCCCCAAAACGCCCCAGACTGACCGGAAGTGGAGGCGGCGGCAGGGCCTGCTTTGCTGCCCGAGGCCTTGACGCGCTCCTCCCCAAAACCCCAAACAAACCCCAAATAATCACCCTAAAATCCCAAACAAACCCCAAAAAAACCACCCCAAAATCGCCGGAAATCGCCCCAAAAGGCCCCTCACTGACCGGAAGTGGAGGCGGCGGCAGGGCCGCTCGCCGCCCGAGGCCTTGACGTGCTCCTCCCCAAAACCCCAAACAAACCCCAAATAAACCACAAATAATCACCTCAAAACCCCAGGAAACCACCCCAAAATCCCAGGAAATCGCCCCAAAACACAACTTGGACTGACCGGAAGTGCAGGCCGTGGCAGGGCCGCTCGCCGCCCGAGGCCTTGAGGCGCTCCTCCCCAAAACCCCAAACAAACCCCAAATAAACCCCAAAAAACCACCCCAAAACCCCAAAAAACCACCCTAAAACCCCAAATAATCACCCCAAAACCACACATAATCACCCCAAAACCTGAATTAAACCCCAAAATTCGAATTAAACCCCCAAAAACCAGAGTTGGACTGACCGGAAGTGGAGGCCGTGGCAGGGCCGCTCGCCGCCCGAGGCCTTGAGGCGCTCCTCCCCAAAACCCCAAACAAACCCCAAATAAACCCCAAAAAAACCACCCCAAAACCCCAGGAAACCACCCCAAAATCCCCGGAAATCGCCCCAAAAGGCCCCTCACTGACCGGAAGTGGAGGCGGCGGCAGGGCCGCTCGCCGCCCGAGGCCTTGACGCACTCCTCCTTGGTGCCGTGGTCGCAGAACTCCTGCACCTGGGCGCGGCCGCGCGAGCGGAACTTCTCCACGATGGACTGCTCCTTGGCCGTGGTGGTGTTCAGCAGCTCCAGGATCTCCTGGCTCACCTGGCCGCAGGTGCGCCGCGCGGCCCCGTAAGCCCCGCCCACCCGCCGGAGCCCCGCCCGCCGGCGCTAGGCTCCGCCCCTGTCCCCTAAGCCACACCCATTACCGCTACACACTTCCCACTTGATGTTGCTTGGCTCCACCCACCTCACCTAAACCACACCCACCATTGCTAGGCTCCACCCACCGCCCTTAAACCACACCCATGTCCCTTAAGCCCCGCCCATTATCGCCAGGCCCCTCCCAGCCCGCGTAAACACCACCCGCCATTGCTAGGCTCCACCCACCTCCCTTAAACCCCGCCCATCACTGCTAGGCACCACCCACCTCTGTAAGCCACACCCACCATCACTAGGTTCCACCCACCTCCTTAAATCCCGCCCACTATCGCTAAGCTCCACCCATGTCCCTTAAAGCCGGCCATTTTGAAATGCCGCCATTTTAGAAATCAGCCATTTTGAAATGCCGCCATTTTAGAAATCGGCCATTTTGAAATGCCGCCATTTTAGAAATTGGCCATTTTGAAATGCCGCCATTTTAGAAATCGGCCATTTTGAAATGCCGCCATTTTGAAATTCCGCCATTTTGAAATGCCGCCATTTAAAAAAACCCGCCATTTTGAAATGCCGCCATTTTCGAAATCGGCCATTTTCAAATGCCGCCATTTTGAAATTCCGCCATTTTGAAATGCTGCCATTTTAAGAACCAGCCATTTTGAAATGCCGCCATCTTAAAAATCGGCCATTTTGTTTTAAAAACTGGCCATTTTGAAATTCCGCCATTTTAGAAATCGGCCATTTTGAAATGCCGCCATCTTAAAAATCGGCCATTTTGAAATGTCGCCATTTTTGAAATCGGCCATTTTGAAATGCTGCCATTTTAAAAATCGGCCATTTTGTTTTAAAAACCGGCCATTTTGAAATTCCACCATTTTAGAAATCAGCCATTGTGAAATGCCGCCATTTTAGAAATCGGCCATTTTGAAATGCTGCCATTTTAGAAACCAGCCATTTTGAAATGCCGCCATTTTAAAAATCGGCCATTTTGAAATGCCGCCATTTTGAAATTCCACCATTTTGAAATGCCGCCATTTTAAAAATCGGCCATTTTGTTTTAAAAACCGGCCATTTTGAAATTCCGCCATTTTAGAAATCGGCCATTCTGAAATGCCGCCATTTTAGAAATCGGCCATTTTGAAATGCCGCCGTTTTAGAAACCGGCCATTTTGAAATGCCGCCATTTTGAAAATCGGCCATTTTGAAATGCCGCCATTTTGAAATTCCACCATTTTGAAATGCCGCCATTTTAGAAAGTGGCTATTTTGAAATGCCACCATTTTAGAAATCGGCCATTTTGAAATGCCGCCATTTTAAAAATCGGCCATTTTGTTTTAAAAACCGGCCATTTTGAAATTCCACCATCTTAAAAATCAGCCATTTTGAAATGCCGCCATCTTAAAAACCGGCCATTTTGAAATGCCGCCATTTTAAAAACCGGCCATTTTGAAATGCCTCCATTGTAGAAATCGGCCATTTTGAAATGCCGCCATTTTAGAAATTGGCCATTTTGAAATGCCGCCATCTTAAAATCCCTGCTTTGAAATTCCTCCATCTCGAACTGCCAGCACTACAAAACTCCTCCACATTAAAACCTCGCCATTTTGAAATGCCACCATCTTAAATCCCGCCATCTTGAAACTCCTCCATCTTAAAAACCCTCCATTTTGAAACTCCACCATCCTGAAACCCCGCCGTTTTGGAATGCTGCCATCTTGAAAGCCCACCCTTTTGAAATTCCATTTTAAATTTCCACCATCTTAAAGCTCCCGCCATCTTGAAACTCCTCCATCTCAAAAACCGGCCATTTTGAAACTCCTCCATATTAAAACCCCGCCACTTTGAAAAGCCGCCATCTTAAAAAGTGGCCATTTTGAAATGCTCCTCCATCTTGAAACCCCACCATTTTGAAACCCCACCATCTTAGAACCCCGCCATCTTAAAACACCGCTATCTCAAAAACCCCGCCATTTTGTAACTCCACCATCTTGAATCCCCTCCCCCACGCCTCTCAGGCCCCGCCCACCCCCAAACCCCGCCCCCTCACCTTCTTGCTCTGCTGCTCCTTGGTGGACTGCTGGCTCAGCAGGCTCTCGATCTCCAGGTCCACGTCCGACGCCGCCGCCGCCCGCCGGCACCGCTTGGCCTCCTTCCCCTCCCCGGCCACGCCCCCCGCCCCGCCCCCGGGCTCCGCCCCGCGCCGCCGCCCCGCCGCCGTTGCGGCCACGCCCGCGGCCATGGCGGCCAGCTTGGAGTGGTCGGCGGAGGTGACGAGGGCGGGGCCGTCGTGCAGCAGCCCCCGGCGCACCTCGATCAGCTCCTGCGCCGCGAACTTGTGCAGCAGGCTCTCCACCGCCCGCAGCGTCACCTGCGCGTCGCCCTGCCACGGGTGGGGGGGAGGGGGGACAGGTGGGTGATGGGCACACCTGGGACATACCTGGGGGGGACACACCTGGGGGGGACACACCCGGAGATACCTGAGGCGGTGACGTGTCCGCCATGCTCAGCTGCGTGTCTGGGTGTGTCCTACCTGTCCCAGGTGTGTCCGCCATGCTCAGCTGCGTGTCTGGGTGCGCCCCACCTGTCCCAGGTGTGTCCCCAGGTATGTCCCACCTGTCCCAGGTGTGTCCACCATGCTCAGGTGTGTGCCCAGGTGTGTCCTACCTGTCCCAGGTGTGCCCCCCATGCTCAGGTGTGTGCCCAGGTGTAACCCCAAGTTTGCCCAGGTGTGTTTCCCATGCCCAGGTGTCCCCAGGTGTGTCCCCCACACCCAGGTGTGCCCAGGTGTATCCCAGGTGTGCCTCACCTGTCCCAGGTGTGCCTCACCTGTCCCAGGTGTATCCCAGGTGTGCCTCACCTGTCCCAGGTGTATCCCCAGGTGTGCCCCACCTGTCCCAGGTGTATCCCCAGGTGTATCTCCAGGTGTGCCCCACCTGTCCCAGGTGTATCCCAGGTGTATCCCCAGGTGTGCCCCACCTGTCCCAGGTGTATCTCCAGGTGTATCCCCAGGTGTATCCCAGGTGTGCCCAGGTGTATCCCAGGTGTGCCCCACCTGTCCCAGGTGTATCCCCAGGTGTGCCCCACCTGTCCCAGGTGTATCTCCAGGTGTATCCCCAGGTGTGCCCCACCTGTCCCAGGTGTATCCCAGGTGTGCCCCACCTGTCCCAGGTGTATCCCAGGTGTGTCCCACCTGTCCCAGGTGTATCCCAGGTGTGCCCCACCTGTTCCAGGTGTATCCCCAGCTGTGCCCAGGTGTGCCCCAGCTGTCCCAGGTGTATCCCAGCTGTGCCCCCCACACCCAGCTGTGCCCAGGTGTGCCCCACCTGTCCCAGGTGTATCCCAGGTGTGCCCCACCTGTCCCAGGTGTATCCCAGGTGTGTCCCACCTGTCCCAGGTGTATCCCCAGCTGTGCCCCCCACACCCAGCTGTGCCCAGCTGTGCCCCACCTGTCCCAGGTGCGTACCCCGGCGATGGCGCCGCGGATGGCGGCGGCGTCGGTGGGCAGGGGCGTGGCCAGGTCGGACAGGTGCAGCAGCAGGCGCCGCTCCAGCGCCGGGTCCGGCTCCGGGGGCTCCCCCGGGACCCCCTCGGGACCCCCGGGAGGGGAGGGGGCGGCGCTGGGCGAGGACACGCCCCCCGGGGCGGGGCCTGGCGGGGTGGGGCCCGAGGGGGCGGGGCTGCCGGTGCGGGGGGGCGTGGCCAGGGACAGGTCATGGCGGGGGTCTGGGGGAGATTGAGGTAATTAACAGCTGGGTCTTAATTAATCTGTCCCTTCCCCCCTCATTAACCCCTTAATTAACCCTTTCCCCCTCATTAACCCTTTAATTAACCCTTTCCCCCTCCTTAACCCCTTAATTAACCTTTTCCCCCTCATTAGCTCCTTAATTAACACTTTTCCCCTCATTAGTCTCTTAATTAATCCTTTACCCCCTCGTTAACCCCTCAATTAACACTTTCCCCCTCATTAGCCTCTTAATTAACTCTTTACCCCCTCATTAACCCCTCAATTAACACTTTCCCCCTCATTGACCTTTTAATTTACCCTCTCTCCTCTCATTAACCTCTTAATTAACTCTTTTTCCTCTCATTAACCTCTTAATTAACACCTCCCCCCTCATTAAACCCTTAATTAACCCTCTCCCCCTCATTAACCCCTTAATTACCCCCAGCCCCTTCATTAACTCTCTTAATTACCCCTTCCCCCCTCATTAACCCCTTAATTACCCCGAGCCCCTTCATTAACCCCTTTAATTACCCCTTCCCCTCTCGTTAACCCCTTAATTACCCCCAGCCCCTCCATTAACCCCTTTAATTACCCCTTCCCCCCTCGTTAACCCCTTAATTACCCCCAGCCCCTCCATTAACCCTCTTAATTACCCCTTCCCCCCTCATGAACCCCTTTAATTACCCCTTCCCCCCTCGTTAACCCCTTAATTACCCCTTCCCCCCTCATGAACCCCTTTAATTAACCCCTTCCCCCCTCGTTAACCCCTTAATTACCCCTTCCCCCCTCATGAACCCCTTTAATTAACCCCTTCCCCCCTCGTTAACCCCTTAATTACCCCTTCCCCCCTCATGAACCCCTTTAATTACCCCTTCCCCCCTCATTAACCCCTTAATTACCCCTTCCCCCCTCATTAACCCCTTAATTACCCCCAGCCCCTTCGCTAACACCTTTAATTACCCCTTCCCCCCTCGTTAACCCCTTAATTACCCCTTCCCCCCTCGTTAACGCCTTAATTACCCCTTCCCCCCTCATGAACCCCTTAATTACCCCTTCCCCCCTCATTAACCCCTTTAATTACCCCTTCCCCCCTCATTAACCCCTTTAATTAACCCCTTCCCCCCTCATTAACCCCTTTAATTAAGCCCTTCCCCCCTCATTAACCCCTTTATTTAACCCCTCCCCCCCTGGTTAACCCTTTCATCCCCTCACGCTCCGGGCCCTCACCGGCGGCGCCCAGCGGGTCGTGCTTGCGGCGGCGCTGCAGCCGCTCCCGGAGCGAGTCCAGCTGCTTCTTGTGCGCCTGGATCGAGCTCCACGTGTCCGACATGGCCCCGCTCGCGACCCTGTCGCGACAGAGACCGCTCGCGACCCTCCCGCTCCCGCGCCGCCTCACAACGCCGGGAGCGGAAGCGACCCGGGGTGGCTGGTGGGGGGGGAGAGCCGCGAAGCCGCCGCCGCCATTTTGAGTGCGGGCACGCCCGTTCGTTTCAACGGGGAACGCCGCCATTTTGAGTACTGGCACCCGCCGGTATTTCCGCAGCGGCCGCCGCCATTTTGACTTTGGGCAGCCCGCTTTGTGTCGGTTGGGAACCGCCGCCATCTTGAGTACTGGCACACCCCCCCCCCGTTGTTTCCATGGTAACCGCCGCCATTTTCACTGCGGGCGCCCTCCCGTTGTTTCCACGGTAACCGCCGGCAGAACCCCCCCTTCCCTCACAAACACGCACACACGGTTCCCATGGAAACCGCCGGCTTTAAAACCGGGTTTAATTCCCGCGGACGCCGCGCCCTTGCGCGGTTTTTTTTTTTTTTTTTTTTTTTTTTTTTGGTTTTTTTTTTTGCGCTGGCCACGCCCCTTTAAGGGCAAGGCGGCGGCGCCATTTTGACTCCGGGCGGGTTGCCACGGCAACCGCCGCCATTTCGACACCGCCGCCGTTCCCACGGCAACCGCCGCCATTTTGCGCGGAGGCCACGCCCCCCTTGAGGGCGCCGCCGCCGCCGCCATCTTTGTTGAGGGCGCCGCCATTTTGCCGGGCGGATTTTTGGGGTGAATTCTTTCACTTTTGGGGGGGGGGGGGGGGGGGGGGGTCCCGCTTTTCCCGGGGGCTCCGCTCTTCCCCCTCACCCCCAAAATCACACGCAGGACGAGGAGCGGGGAGGGGGGGGCGCCTTTAAAGGGCTTTAATCGGTTTTATGGGGGGAGGGAGTTTTGAGGGGGGGGTCCCGCGGGAATTCTGGGAGGAATTTTGGGAAAAAAAAAGAAAAAACGAAAAAAAACCAAAAAACCAAAAACCACCCCAAATTACTCCCCGGGATTTTTGGGGTCTCCGTTGTCGCCAGCGGGGCCCGGGCTCCGTTTGGGGGGCACCTGTGGGGAAGGAAAGGGGGTGAACACCCCAAAAAACGCCCAAATTTGGGAGAAATTTGGGGGGATTTTGGGGGATTTTGGGATCCCCGTGCTCACCTCCCCCCGTCCGCCGGGGTTTTGGGGTTCGGACCCCGCCGTGTCTTCCTCCTCCTCCTCCTCCTCCTCCTCTTCCTCCTGGTGCCCCCCGGGCTGGGCGTGGCCGCACACCTGGCCCAGGTGAGGGAGCCCCGGAATTGGGCGGTTTCCGGCCGAAATTGGGGGATTTCCGGTCAGAATTGGGGGATTTCCGGTCAGAATTGGGGGATTTCCGGTCAAAATTGGGGGATTTCCGGTCAGAATTGGGGGATTTCCGGCTGAATTTGGGGAATTCCTGTCCAAAATTGGGGGATTTGCACCCAAAATTGGGGATTTTTTGCCCAAATTTGGGGAATTTCTGTCAGAAATTGAGGAATTTGCACCCAAAATTGGGGAATTTGCACCCAAAATTGGGGATTTTCTGCCCAAAATGGGGCGATTTTCACCCAAATTTGAGGAATTTCTGCCCAAAATCGGGGAATTCCCGTCCAGATTTGGGGAATTTGCACCCAAAATTGAGGAATTCCCGCCCAAAATTGAAGCATTTCCGGCCAAAATTGAGGAATTTGCTCCCAAATTTGAATTCCCCCCCAAAATTCCGGAGTTCTCGCCCAGATTTGAATTTCCCCCCAAAATCGTGGAATTTCCACCCAAAATCGCGGAATTTCCCCCAGAATTTGAGGAATTCCCGCCCAAATTTGCGGAATTTCCACCCAAATTTGAGAAATTCCCACCCAAATTTGCGGAATTTCCACACAAAATAGTGGAATCCCCACCCAAAAATGCGGAATTTCCCCCCAAATTTGAGGAATTTCCACCCAAATTTGCGGATTTTCCCCCCAAATTTGAGGAATTTCCCCCCAAATTTGAGGAATTTCCCCCCAAATTCGCAGAATTTCCCCCCAAATTTGAGGAATTTCCCCCCAAATTTGAAGGATTTCCACCCAAAATCGCGGAATTTCCCCCCAAATTTGAGGAATTCTCACCCAAAATTGCGGATTTTCCCCCCAAATTTGTGGAATTTCCCCCCAAATTTGAAGGATTTCCCCCCAAATTTGTGGAATTTCCCCCCAAATTTGAGGAATTTCCCCCCAAATTTGCGGAATTTCCCCCCAAATTTGGGGAATTTCCCCCCAAAATCGCGGGTTTCCCCCCCAGGTTTGCGGAATTCCCGCCCGGAAGGTTCCGGAAGCCGCCCTGGCGGGAGGGGGAGGGGCCAGGCCCCTGGTGGGCGGGGCCCGCCGGGGGCGGGGCGTTCTCCTCGTGGGCGGGGCCGGGCGGGCGCAGGGGGAGGCGCTTGGGGAAGGGGGCGTGGCTTGGGGCGGGGTGGGCGGGGCCGGCGTTGAGCTCTTGAGGGGCGGGGTTGGGCGGAGGGGGCGTGGCCGGAGGCGGTGGGGGCGTGGTCACTTCCGGGGGGACCTGTGGGAGTGACCAGAGTGACCCAATGACCCCAGAGTGACCCCATGACCCCAGAGTGACCCCATGACCCCAGAGTGACCAACTGACCACCCTGAATGACCAACTGACCACCCGGAGTGACCACTGACCATCCACAGTGACCACTGACCACCCAGAGTGACCACTGACCACCCGGAGTGACCACCCAGAGTGACCACTGACCATCCACAGTGACCACTGACCACCCAGAGTGACCACTGACCATCACTGACCACCCAGAGTGACCAGCTGACCACCACTGACCATCCAGAGTGACCACTGACCACCACTGACCACTGACCACTGACCCCAGAGTGACCAACTGACCACCCACAGTGACCACTGACCACCCAGAGTGACCACTGACCACCCACAGTGACCACTGACCACCCAGAGTGACCACTGACCACCACTGACCACCCTGAATGGCCACTGACCACCCAGAGTGACCACCCAGAGTGACCCAATGACCACCCGGAGTGACCAACTGACCACCCAGAGTGACCAACGGACCATCACTGACCATCCAGAGTGACCACTGACCACCACTGACCACTGACCACTGACCCCAGAGTGACCAACTGACCACCCACAGTGACCACTGACCACCCACAGTGACCACTGACCACCCACAGTGACCACTGACCACCCGGAGTGACCAACTGACCATCCACAGTGACCAGAGTGACCACTGACCCCAACCTTGACCCAATGACCCCAACCTTGACCCAATGACCAACCTTGACCCATTGACCCCAACCTTGACCCAACGACCAAACCTTGACCCCATGACCAACCTTGACCATCAACCCCAACCTTGACTCGATGACCAACCTTGACTCAATGACCCCAACCTTGACTCAATGACCCCAACCTTGACCCGATGACCCCAACCTTGACCCGATGACCCCAACCTTGACCCAATGACCCCAACCTTGACCCAATGACCCCAACCTTGACCCAATGACCCCAACCTTGACCCAATGACCCCAACCTTGACCCAATGACCCCAACCTTGACTCAATGACCCCAACCTTGACCCATTGACCCCAACCTTGACCCAAT
Organism: Vidua chalybeata; assembly: GCF_026979565.1. NCBI lineage: Eukaryota > Metazoa > Chordata > Aves > Passeriformes > Viduidae > Vidua > Vidua chalybeata. The sequence goes on from NW_026530311.1 coordinate 166,031, forward strand.
GACCCCAACCCTTGACCCGCGGACCCCCTGCCCGCCCGCTCACCTCGGCGCCGGCGCCGTGGGCGGGGCGCGGGGCGGGGCCGCGCTCGCGGTGGCGCCGCAGGTGCACCTTGAGGTTGCCGCGGGTGGTGAAGCGGCCGCCGCAGAGGTCGCAGCGGAACGGCCGCTCGCCCGTGTGTGAGCGCAGGTGGATCTGCCGCGCGCTGGCGCTGCCGAACGGCTTCCCGCAGAACCCGCAGCCGTGCCGGGGCCGCGCCGGGCCCGGCGGCGTGGGGACCAACGTTGGGCCCAACGCCGGCGTTGAACCCAACTTTGGACCCAACGGTGGCGTCGCGCCCAACGACGGTGAAGAACCCAACGAGGAGCCCAACGTTGACGAAGAACCCAACGTTGACCCCAACGATGAAGAAGAACCCAACGTTGACCCCAACGATGAAGAAGAACCCAACGCTGGCCTCAGCGCTGACGAAGAACCCAACGTTGGCCCCGTTGACCTCAACGATGACGAAGAACCCAACGCTGGCCCCGTTGGCCTCAACGATGACGAAGAACCCAAGGCTGGACCCAGCGTTGACCCCGACGATGGCGTCGAACTCAACGCTGGGCCCAGCGACGACAGAGAACCCAACGTTGACACCGTTGACCTCAACGATGATGAGGAACCCAACGTTGGGCCCAACGATGACGAAGAACCCAACGTTGACCCCAACGATGACGAAGAACCCAACGTTGACCCCAACGACGACGAAAAACCCAACGTTGGGCCCAACATCGACCCCGTTGACCCCAACGATGACGAAGAACCCAACGTTGACCCCAACGACGGCGCAGAACCCAACGCTGGGCCCAACGTCGACCCCGTTGACCCCAACGGCGCCGCAGCGCCCGACGCCAAGGACGAGACGGAGCCCAGCGTGGACGCCAAGGCGGCGGCCAGGCCGGGGCGCGGCGCTTTGGGCAGGGCCGGCAGCAGCAGCAGGCGGGGGCCCGGCGGGGCCTTCTGGGGGGGCTCCAGCGCCCCCAGCAGGAGCAGCTGGCGGCAGATGTCCTGCGTCAGCTGCATCTGGAGCAGCTGGCGCTGCCGCAGCTGCCGCAGCTCCTCCAGGATCAGCCGCAGCTCCGGCGGGGGAGGGGAGGGCGGGGAGGGGGCGGCGGGGGCTGGGGGAGGGGAGAGACAGAGAGAGAGGAAAGTTAACGGGGGCGGAGAGCCAAAACCGGCGGCTTCCGGCCCGAAATCGGCCAGGTCGGCGCGGGGTTGGCGTCGTTTCAAAATGGCCGCGGCGAGACACGAGGCTGGCGCCATTCGCCTCGAAGTCGTCGTTTTTCACCCCAAAATCGTCACTATTCACCCAAAATTGCCATTGTTTGTCCAAAATTATTGTTTTTCACCTCAAAATTGCCATTGTTTGTCCAAAATTATTGTTTTTCACCTCAAAATTGCCATTGTTTGTAAAAAATTATTGTTTTTCACCTCAAAATTGTCATTGTTTGCCCAAAATTATTGTTTTTCACCCCAAAATTGTCATTGTTTGTCCAAAATTATTGTTTTTCACCTCAAAATTGTCATTGTTTGTCCAAAATTATTGTTTTTCACCTCAAAGTTGTCATTGTTTGTCAGAACTTGTCGTTTTTCACCCCAAAATTGACATTGTTTGCCTCAAAATTGTCATTGTTTGTCAGAACTTGTCGCTTTTCACCCCAAAATTGTCACTGTTTGTCCAAAATTATTGTTTTTCACCCCAAAATTGTCATTGTTTCCCTCAAAATTGTCATTGTTTGTCCAAAGTTGTCGTTTTTCACCCCAAAATTGTCATTGTTTGTCAGAACTTGTCGTTTTTCACCCCAAAATCAACATTGTTTGCCTCAAAATTGTCATTGTTTGTCCAAAGTTGTCGTTTTTCACCTCAACATTGACATTATTTGTCCGAAGTCATCGTTTTTCACCCCAAAATTGTCATTGTTTGTCACGAGTTGTCATTTTTCACCCCAAAATTGTCATTGTTTGCCTCAAAATTGTCATTGTTTGTCCAAAATTATTGTTTTTCACCTCGAAATTGTCGTTTTTTGTCCGAAGTTGTCGTTTTTCACCCCAAAATTGTCATTGTTTGCCTCAATATTGTCATTTTTTGTTCAAAGTTATTGTTTTTCACCTCAAAATTGACATTGTTTGTTCAAAGTTGTCGTTTTTCACCCCAAAATTGTCACTATTCACCCAAATTTGTCATTGTTTGTCCAAACTCAACGTTTTTCACCCTAAAATTGTCAGTTTGCCTCAAAATTGCCATTGTTTGTCCCAATCTGACATTTTTCACCCCAAAGTTGTCGTTTTTCACCCCAAAATTGTCACTATTCACCCAAAATTGTCACTGTTAGTCCAAAGTTGTCATTTTTCACCCCAAAATTGACATTTTTCACCCCAAAATTGACATTTTTCACCCCAAAATTGTCACTGCTTGCCCCAAAATTGACATCATTTCTCCAAAATCCTCATTATTCACCCCAAAATTGTCATTAGTCATCCCCAAATCCCCATTTTTTCCCCAAATCCCCTTTTTCCCCCCGAAATCCCCATTTCCCACCCCCCCAAAATCCCCTTTTTCACCCCCAAAATTCAAATTTTTCCCCCCAAAATCCCCTTTTTCCCCCAAAAATCCCCATCTCCCCCCAAAATTCCTGGTTTTTTTCCCAAAATTCCTGGTTTTTCCCAAAAATCCCACCGCCCCCCCAAATCCCAGGTTCTTCCCCCAAAATTCCACATTTCCTCCCCAAAATCCCCTTTTTTTCTCCCCAAATCCCTTTTTTCTCACAAAATCCCCTTTATTCACCCCAAAATTCAAATTTTTCACCCCAAAAAATTCCCTTTTTTCCCCCAAAATTCCCTTTTTTCCCCCCCAAAATCCCATTCCTCCCCCCCCTATTAAAATCCCAGGTTTTTAACCCAAAATCCCTTTGTCCCCCAACGAAAATCCCCGATTTTTTTTTCCAAAAATCCCCTCTTCCCCCCCCCCAAAAAAATCACTTTTTTCCCCCAAAATCCCCATTTTCCCCCCCCAAAATCTCAGGTTTTTTCCCCCAAAAATCCCTTTTTTTCCCCCCAAAATTCTGGTTTTTTCCACCCCCAAATTCCCTTTTGCCCCCCAAAATCCCCCTTTTTTTTCCCCAAAATCCCAGGATTTTTCCCCAAAAACCCTCCCCCCCCAAAATTCTCATTTTTCCCCAAAATCCCCATTTCCCCCACAAAAAAAATCCCCATTTTCCCCCAAAAAATTCCCTTTTTTCCCCCAAAATCGCATTTTTTTCCCCAAAATCCCCCTTTTTATTTTCCCCCCAAAATCCCCATTTTTTCACCCTGGAAAATTCCCATTTTTTCCCCAAAATCCTCATTTCCCCCCCAAAAATCCCAAGATTTTCCCCTAAAAAATCGCATTTTTTCCCCCAAAAAAACCCTTCCCCCCCAAATCCCCATTTCCCCCCATCCTAATTCCCCTTTTTTTCCCAAAATTCCGTTTTTTCCCCCAAAATCCCACCCCCCCCCAAAAAATCGCATTTTTTCCCCAAAAATCCCAGGTTTTTAACCCAAAATTCCCCTTTTTCCCCAAAAAATCCCTTTACTCCCCCCGAAATCCCCATTTTTCACCCCAAAAATCCGGTTTTTTCCCCCGAAAATTCCCGGTTTTTCCCAAAATCCCCATTTTTTCCCCCTAAAAATCGCATTTTTCCCCCTCAAAATCCCTTATTTCCCCCCCCCAAAATTCCCGGTTTTTCCCAAAATCCCCATTTTCCCCCCTAAAAATCGCATTTTTCCCCCTCAAAATCCCTTTATTTCCCCCCCAAAATTCCCGGTTTTTTCCCAAAATCCTCATTTTTCCCCCAAAATTCCTTCCCCCCCCCAAAAAATCGCTTTTTTCCCCCCAAAATTTCCTTTTTTCCCCCCAAAAAATCGCGTTTTTTCCCCAAAACCCCCGTTTTCCCCCCAAAAAATTCCCGGTTTTTCCCAAATTTCCCGTTTTTTTCCCAAAATTCCCTTTTTCCCCCCAAAATTCCCAATTCCCGCCGGATTTTTGGGGCGAATTCCGCCGATTTCGGGTCCTTTCCGCACCTCCGGGCTCGGCCATGGCCGGGGGGGGGGGGGGGGGTCGGGAAATGACGTCACGGGGGGGAGGGGGCGCCTGTCGCGACAGCGGTGACGTCACCGCCGGGGGAGGGGCGGCCTGGGGGGGATTTGGGGGGAAATTTGGGATTTTTTGGGGGGGAAAAATGGGAATTTTGGGGGGGGAAAGGGGAATTTTGGGGGATTTTTGGGGGGATTTTGGGGATTTTTGGGGGATTTTGGGATTTTTTGGGGGGGTTCCGGGGGATTTGGGGTGGATTTGGGGTTTTTGGGGGGGATTTGGGGGAGATTTTTGGGGGGATTTTGGGGGATTTGGGGATTTTTTGGGGCTTCCCGCGGGATTTGGGGGATTTTTAGGGAGGGGATTTGGGGATTTTGGGGGGATTTTGGGGATTTTTTGGGCGGGATTTGGGGATTTTGGGGGATTTGGGGATTTTTGGGGGGTCCCGGGGGATTTGGGGATTTTGGGGGGGAATTTTTGCGGATTCTGGGATTTTTTTGGGGCTTCCCGCGGGATTTGGGGTTTTGGGGGATTTTTAGGGGGGGATTTGGGGATTTTTGGGGGATTTTGGGGATTTTTCGGGGAATTTGGGGTTCTTGGGAGGGATTTTGGGGGATTTGGGGATTTTGGGGGTCCCAGGAGGATTTTGGGGGGATTTTGGGGGGTCTCGGGAGATTTTGGGGGATATTTGGATATTTTGGGGGGACTTTGGGGGATTTTGAGATTTTTGGGAGGATTTTTGGAGGGTCTTTGGAGGGATTTTGGCGATTTTGGGGTCTCTGAGTTGATTTTGGGGACCCTGGAGGGGAATTTTGGGATTTTTTTGGGGGGTCCCTGAGGGGATTTTGGGATCCCCGAGGGGATTTTGGGGGTCCCCGAGGGGATTTTGGGGGTCCCTGAGGAGATTTTGGGGGTCCCTGAGGGGATTTTGGGGGTCCCCGAGGGGATTTTGGGGGTCCCTGAGGAGATTTTGGGGGTCCCTGAGGGGATTTTGGGGTCCCTGAGGAGATTTTGGTGGTCCCTGAGGGGATTTTGGGGTCCCTGAGGAGATTTTGGGGGTCCCTGAGGGGATTTTGGGGTCTCCGAGGGGATTTTGGGGATTTTTTTGGGGTCCCCGAGGGGATTTTGGGGTCCCTGAGGGGATTTTGGGGTCTCCGAAGGAATTTGGGGATTTTTTTGGGGTCCCCGAGGGGATTTTGGGGATTTTTTGGGGTCCCCGAGGGGATTTTGGGGGTCTCCGAGGGGATTTTGGGGATTTTTGGGAGGTCCCTGAGGGGACTTTGGGGTCCCTGAGGAGATTTTGGGGGTCCCTGAGGGGATTTTGGGGTCTCCGAAGGAATTTGGGGATTTTTTTTGGGGTCCCCGAGGGGACTTTGGGGTCCCTGAGGAGATTTTGGGGGTCCCTGAGGGGATTTTGGGGTCCCCGAGGGGATTTTGGGGATTTTTTTGGGGTCCCCGAGGGGATTTTGGGGCGATTTCGGGGTTTTTGGGGCCGATTTGGGGGCGCCCTCAGGGAATTTGGGGCGGCGCCTCGTGGCTCCCTGCCCCTGATTGGTTCCCCGTGGCGCCTCCGGACCAATCAGAAGCCGTCGCCGGGCAGATTTAGCCCCTCCCTGGGCCGCCCTTCCCGCCAACTGCGCTGATTGGTTCCCCGCGGCGCCGCTCAGCCAATCAGAGCGCGTTGCCGGGCAGAGCGGGCGGCGGGAGCGCACGCCGCTGATTGGTTCCCGCCCTTTCCCCTCGACCAATCAGCGTCCGTTGCTGTGGGGGAGGCGGGGCTTGGGGGAGTCGGGGCTGATTTGAATTAATTTTTTAATTATAATTAATTTATTTGGGATTTTATCCCCATTTCGATGATTTTTGGGCTTTTATTTCACCGGGTTTCGTTTGATTAATTGGAATTAATTGCAATTTAATTGGGGTTAATTCCGTGCAATTAATTTAATTTCAATTAATAGAAATTTATTTTTAATTAATTAAAATTTAAAATTTTTATTATTAATATCGCCTAATAGAAATTTCTATGCTTTTAAATAAAACATATATAAACATAAAAATCTATCAATATATTAATTCCAATTAATATAAATTTACACATTTTCTAAATGAAAAACAAATTTTAAAACATTAATTAGCTTTAAAAACAAAAGAAATAAAAATAAAAAGCAATGAAAATCAATTTTAAACCATAAATTTATTTTTCAATAAAATTTCAATGAATATAAATTTATTTATTTTATACATAAAAACCTTTAGATTTTATTTATTTTTATTTAATTTTATTTTTTGCTCTATTTTATTTTATTTTATTTTATTTTATTTTATTTTATTTTATTTTATTTTATTTTATTTTATTCTATTCTATTCTACTTTATTTTATTCTACTTTATTTTACTTTTTTATTTTATTTTATTTTATTTTATTTTATTTTATTTTTATTTTAAATTCAAATTTTAATTTAAGATTTAAATTTTATGTTTTTAATTTTAATTTTAATTGTTATTTTAATTATATTTAATTTAATTTTACTTTTATTTTTAATATTCTTTTGATGTATTATACTTTATTAACTTTTAATTTTATTTATTAAACTTTTCCTCTCAATTCCGTTTCTTTTCCTTCCTTCAATTTCCTTTCATTATCTTAATTAATGAATCGCCTAATTTGAATAAAGCAATCTTGTCAGTGTCAATTAATTACTCTTCATTTGGTTAATTTAAATTTTTTATCATTTTAATTTCCTTTTCTTTTTAATTCCGTTTTGACGTAAATGTATTTTTTAATTCGCCTTTAAGTAGGGTTAAATAAAAAATAAATTCAATATATAAATATAAATATAAAACAATAAATAATAAAATATAGGATATAAAATAAATAAAATTAAATAAAATAAAAGAGAAAATAAAAATTAAATTTTTAAAAAATAAATAAAATAAATGAAATTAAATGAAATAAAATAAGGTAAAATAAAATAAAATATAAAATAAAAACTTATAGAAATAACAATAAAATAATAAATTTTAATAAATAAAATAAAATAAAACATAAGTATAAGAGCATTTAATTCTTTTATTTTACTGCTTAATTTCATTATTTAATTCCATTAATTACAATTATTTAATTAAATTAATCACAATTATTTAATTCCATTTATTTCAATTATTTAATTCCATTTATTTCAATTATTTAATTCCATTAATTGCAATGATTTAATTCCGTTAATCACAATTATTTAATTCCGTTTATTTCAATTCATTCCATTAATTGCAATGATTTAATTCAATTTATTTCAATTACTTCCATTAATTGCAATGATTAAATTCCATTAATCACAATAATTTAATTAAATTAAACACAATTATTTAATTCCATTCATTACAATGATTGAATTCCATTAATTACAATTATTTAATTCCATTTATTTCTATTAATTTCCTTAATTGTAATTATTTAATTCCATTAAGCACAATTATTTAATTAAATTAATCACAATTATTTAATTTCTTTAATTCCAATTATTTAATTAAATTAATTACAAATAATTCCATTAACTACAATGATTTAATTCCATTTATTTCAATTAATTCCATTAATTGCAATGATTTAATTCCGTTAATTACAATATCAGCAAAAAATGGATGAAAAATAAAAAATAAGAGAGATAAGAATGGAGAACTCATAAAATTAAAATAATCACAACAATAATAAATATTTAATAATAATTAACACCGGGATTAAAATTAATAATCCAATATTAACAGCAATTAATGACCAAAAGTCACGGAAGTAATAAAAATAATTGAAATAAAATGAATTAATTAACAAATCCAGAAAGGAAAATAAAAATGAAATTAAAATTAAAAGTAAATTTAAATTAAAATATAAATCCGAAAAATAATAAGAATAAAAATGATGAAAAAAGTTAAAATTAAAGGGGAAATTAGAATAAAATATAAATTAAAAATTAAAGTAAAAGAAGCATAAGAATAAAAATAAAAATTAAAAAGTTAAAATAAGATGTAAAAAATAACCATGAAAATTAAAATAAAATTTAAAAATTAAAAAGTAAAAATTAAAAGAAAGTAAAAGCAAAAATAAAATAAAATAAAATTTAACAATAAAATTAAATTAAAAATTAACAATAAAAACAGTTTAAAATAAAAAGTAAATAAATTAAAATTTAAATTTAAAAATAAAATTAAATTTAAAAATAAAATTAAATTTAAACTTAAATTTTAAATTGCAAACAAAATTTAAAAAAAATTATAATTAAATTAAGATTCAGAATAAAATTAAAATTAAACTTTTGAATAAAAATAAAATTAAGTAATATTAAAAGAAAACCAAAACAAAAGTTAACATTTCAAATAAAAATTAAAATAATACTATAATTAAAGTAAAGTTAGAATTAAAATATCACATTTAAATAAAATAAAATAAAATAAATTTTCCATTAAAAGTAAAAATAAAAATCATTTGTAATTAATATCTGAAATTAATTTAATAAAAGATCATAAAATTAAAATTAAAAATTAAAAATTAAATTAAAAATGCAATTAAAGTTAAAAATTACTAATAGAGTTAAAATTAAAAATAAAAATAAAATATTGAGTCAAATTTAAAATTAAATGTAAAATTAAAAATAAAAATCAAGATAAAATTAAAAACAAAACCAAAAATGCAAATAAAAAATTTGAAATGAACACAAGGTAAATTTACAATTTAGAAATTAAAAATTAAATTAAAATGAAATTAAAATCAATTAAAACAAACCCTCTGGGCTCTGCTGGCACCGCCCTAAAAATTAAAATTACAATTAAAAATAAAATAATAATAAATAAATTAAAATAAACTAATATTTGGGACTTTAAGAGGCCCCAAAAAACCCAAATAAAATATAAATAAAATCAAATGTAATATTTTGCTTAACGAAAATATTAATTAAAATTAAAATTAAGATTATTGAACATGAAAATTAAATCAAAACGAAAAATCAAATTAACGTTAAAATTAAAAAATGGAAATAAAAAATTGGAATTAAGAAAAAATGGAAATTAAAAAGTAAAAAAGAAAAATTAAATAAAATTAAAATTTAAAGAAAATTAAAATCTAAAAGAAAAATAAAAAAAGAAAAATGGAAAATAAAACTAAAAATTGAAATAAAACCAAAAATTAAAATTAAAATTAATTTAATAATTGCAATTAAAATTAAAATTAAGCGTGAAATAAAAACGAGATTAATATAAAATTTAAAATGAAAATTAAAACCCGTACAATTAAAAATTAAAATTAGAAAAAAATAAAAATAAGAGAAATATTGAAATAAAAAGAACAGAAAATTAAATTTATATGCAAAATTAAAATAAAATCAGAACGAAAAATAAAAATAAAAATTGAAATAAACATTAAAAATAAAATTAAAAATTGAAATAAAAATAAAAATAAAAAGTGAAATAAAATTTAAAATAAATTTTAAATTAATTAAAATAAAAAATAAAAATAAAAATAAAATTGAAATGAAAATCAAACTTAAAAATGAATATCAAAATAAAAGTCTAAATTAAAAATAATAATAAAATTTCAAATAAAATTTAAAATAAAAGTAAAATTTAAAATTTAAAGTTTAAAATTAAGATTAAAATTAAAACATTAAAATAAAAATAAAAATATATATTAAATTAAACTTTAAATTCAATTAAATCGAAATTCAAATAAAAATAAAATAAAAATTAAAATAAAATTTAAAAATTAAAATAATTATAAAAATTAAATTAAAATTTCAATTTCAATTTCAATTTCAAACTAAATTTTATATAAAATTAAAATTAAAATTAAAATTAAAATTAAATTTAAATTAAAAATTAAAAATAAAATTATATACAAAATTAAAATTAAATCAAAATTCAAAATAGAAATTTAAATTAAAATTAAAAATTAAAAATTAAAGTACAAATAAAAATAAAAATTAAAATTATACTCAAATTAAAATTAAAATTAAAATGATATATATAATTAAAATTAAAATTGAATCAAAATTAAAAATAGAAATAAAATTTAAATTAAAAATTAAAATTAATGTATAAATAAAAATAAAAGTAAAAATTGAAATTAAAATTAAATTAAAATCGAAATAAAAAATATAAATTAAAATTAAAAATTAAAATTAAAATTGAATCAAAATTTAAATTAAAATTGAAATTAAAAATAGAAATCAAAATCAAAATAAAATCGAAAATAAAAATAAAAAATAAAATTACAACAAAATAAAAAATATAAATCAAAATAAAAATTAAAAATAAAAATAAAATTAAAAATAAAATTAAAATTAACAATAAAACTAAAATTAACAATAAAATTAAAATTTAAAAGTAAATTAAAGTAAGAATTTAGAAATTTAGAGTGAAGTTCGAAGCGGACTCGCCCGCCCGTCCCCTCCCGAGAGGCCCCGAAACCCCAAAAAATATCCCCAAAGTATCCCCAAAATATCCCCAAAATATCCCCAAAATATCCCCAAAATCCAGTGAAATACCTGAGTTAATGATGATAGAAATAGAAATAGAAATTGAAATTAATTCAAATAAAATTTGATTAATTAATCAATTAATCAATTAAATTGATTAATTAAAATCAAAATGAAAATAAAGATAGAAATAAAAATAAAATGAAAATTTGGAGTAAAAAAAAGACGAAGTTAAAATTATAAATAAAATTATAAATTAAATTAAAATACATTAAAACGGAAATGAAAAATAAAAATAAGAATAAGAATATGAATTAAAAATAAAAATAAAAATAAAAATAAAAATAAAAATAAAAATAAAATAAAAATAAAAAATAAATTTAAAATAGAAATTTAAAATAGAAATAAAATTAAAATACAAAAATAAAGATAAAAATTAAAATAAAATTAAAATTAAAATTAAAATTAAAATTAAAATTAAAATTAAAATTAAAATTAAAATTAAAACTTAAAAATTAAAACTTAAAACTTAAATATTAAAAATTAAAAGTTAAAAATTAAAAATTAAACATTAAAGTAAAAATAAAAATAAAAGTAAAACTTAAATTAAAATTAAGATTAAATCAAAATTAAAAATAGAAATACAATTAAAATTAAAACAAAAAGAAAAAATAAAAATAAAAATTAAAAAAAATTAAAATTAAAATTAAAATTACATATATAATGAAAATTAAAATTAAATTTTAAAATGTATATTAAAATTAAAAATAAATCAAAATAAAAAATATAAATCAAAATTAAAATTAAATATATATAATGAAAATTAAAATTAAAAATAAATATATAAAAACTATATTAAAATTAAATTTAAAAAATATAAATCAAAATTAAAATTGAAATTAAAATTAAAATTATATATATATAATGAAAATTAAAATTAAATCAAAATAAAAATATAAATCAAAAGTTAAATTAAAATTAAGAAATACAATGAAAATCAAAATTAAAATTAAATCAAAATAAAAAAGTATATTAGAATTAAAATTAAATCAAAATAAAAAACATAAATTAAAATTAAAATTAAAATTAAAATTAAAATTAAAATTAAAATTATACATATATTGAAAATTAAAATTAAAATGAAAATGAAAATTAAAATTGAAATTATATATATAATGAAAATTAAAATTAAATCAAAATAAAAATATAAATTAAAAAATTAAACCAAAATGAAAAATTTGAATCAAAATTAAAATTAAATTAAAAAAAAAACATAAATTAAAATTAAATCAAAATAAAAAAGCATAAATTAAAATTAAATCAAAATAAAAAGGATAAATTAAAATTAGAAATGAAATGAGGATTGAAAAGTGAATTCACAGCGCTGTGTCAAGGCTCCGAGTGAAATTCGATCGCGGCCGCTCCGCCCCTTCCCCTCCCGAGAGCCCCAAAATCCCCAAAATCCGCGGCTTTGGCCCCAAATCCGGCCCCGCCTCCGCGCTGGGGCCCTCGCGGCACCCGCCGGGGGCTAATTACGGGTTAATTAGCGGTGGTAATTAGCGCTAAAACGGGATTGAAACCACGAAAAAAGTCAATTTTTTTTTTTTTTTTTTTTTTTTTTTTTGCGAGTGGTTAGAATCGGTTTCGATAATAAATGAGTGTGCTAATAATTATCTGTGACTATTATTATTATTATTATTATTATTATTATTATTATTAATTATAATTATTACTATTATTATTACTATTATTATTACTATTATTATTACTATCATTATTATAATTATTTTATAATTATAATAATTATTAATAATATATATTATTAATATAATATAGTAATAATAATAACAATAATAATAATGTAATTATTATAATAAATAATATTTTTATTGTTATATTTTTATTTATTATAATAATTTAAATAAATAGGTGTTATGATAATAAACTTTTATTATTGAATGTAATAATATTATAATTATTTATTATTGTTATATTTATATTTCTTACCATTATAATTTAGTAAATAACTGTGATAATCGTAATAAGTTATTTTATTGAAGGTAACAATAATATAATAATTCTTTATTAGTGTCATGTTAATATTTATTATAATTATAATTTTAATAAATAAGTGTAATAATAATAATAATTGTTCTTTAATGTACTAATAATGTTATAAATATTTATTGTTGTTATATTTATATTTATTATAATTTAATAAATAAGTGTAAAAATAATCATAAGTTATCATTCTTTAATGTAGTAATAATATAAATATTTATGGTTGCTATATTTATTAAAATTTTTATTTTAATAAATAAGTGTAAAAATAATCATAAGTTATTCTTTAATGTAGTAATAATGTTATAAATATTTATTGTTGTTATATTTATATTTATTATAATTATAATTTTAATAAATAAGTGTAAAAATAATCACAAGTTATTCTTCAATGTAGTAATAATGTTATAAATATTTATTGTTGTTATATTTATATTTATTATAGTTATTTTTATATTATATTATTTTATATATTATATTATATTATATTATATTATATTATATTATATTATTAATATTTTAATAAATAAGTGTGCTAATCATCATAAATCATTATTATCGAATGTAACAGCAATATAATAATAACAAATTTTACTACATTTACACATAACTGCAATAATTACCATTATTATTATTATACGTAACGACCGCACCACAATAATTATTAATTACATTCATTATTTCCGTTCTAAATTATTCCCTAATTTCACGTTCAAATAACAATTACTAAATAAATAACTTTACTTTTAAACCGTAATCGTGAATTAAATAGTAAATATTCATTAATCAAATATTGAATATTAAACGCCAATTATGAATTAAATAAACGACGGCGCCGGGAAAAATTTGGGACCAAGGCCAAGAATCCAAATTTTGGGCCGAGATTCCCGGTGCGAGGCCCGTGGGGCAGATTTGGGGCACGGCTGTGGCTCGGCGCCGGCAGCGGAAATTCGGGGCCGAAGCGGACGAGTCTGGGGGCGCTGGTTGGGATTGGGGGGGACGAGGCCGAGCTCAGGGTGAAACCGGGCCTGGTTTGGGGGCAAAAGAGGAGATTTGGGGCCCAGAGCTGAGATTTGGGGATAAGAATTGAAATTTTGGGGCTGAGAGTTGAGATTTGGGGACAAGAGTTGGGATTTGGGGTTGAGAGAGGAGATTTGGGGCCGAGAGTTGGGATTTTGGGGCAAGAGTTGAGTTTTGGGTACAAGGATTGAAATTTTGGGACCGAGAGTTGGGATTTGGGGCCCAGAGTTGGGATTTGGGGCCCAGAGTTGGGATTTGGGGTCGAGAGTTGGGATTTGGGGATGAGAGTTGAGATTTGGGGCCGAGAGTTGAGATTTGGGGCCCGGAGTTGAGATTTGGGGCCGAGAGTTGAGATTTGGGGCCCTGGAGAGAGCCGAGAGCTGGGGCAAGGGCGGCGGACTTTGGCTGGAAACGGCCGAGATTTGGGGCCGGCGGTTGGGATTTGGGGGAGGGATCCGAGAATTCCGGCACATTTGGGCACCCAGCGCCCCCGGGGGGGGCTGGAGGTCGATGATTTGGGTGGATTTTGGAGCCTCTCCCATCCCCTCGTCCCCTCTGTCCCGCAGGGCTCCGGGCGGCCGTGACCCTGCTGGAGTCCGGGGGGGACCTCCAGCCCCCCGGGGGGGTCCCTGCGCCTCCTCTGCCGCGCCTCGGGCTTCGATTTCGGCGGTTTCACCATGTACTGGGTGCGCCAGAGACCCGGGCAAGGCCTGGAGTGGCTCGCGGGGATCCAATTCAACGGTGGCGGCACCTGGTACGCGCCGTCGGTCGAGGGCCGGGCGACGATCTCCAGGGACAACGGGCAGAGCTCGGTGACGCTGACCATGAACGGCCTCAAGGACGAGGATTCCGGCTCCTATTTCTGTGCCAAATCTGCGTATCTGGGAGCTGGTGCAAATATTGGCGGTCCTTTTGGCCCCGCCCCCATCGCTCTGTCCCAAAATCATCCCCCCAAACCCCGACCCCTGACCCCACTGCTGACCCTTTGCCCCAGCCCTGGCCTGGCCCTGCCCCCAGTGTCACCTCTAGGCCACGCCCAGCGCCCTCGGCCCCCAAATTTTATTGAACCGCTCAAGATTTGGGCCCAAGGCTCGGGCGAGGGGTCAAGAATCCAAATTTTGGGCCGAGATTCCCGGTGCGAGGCCCGTGGGGCAGATTTGGGGCACGGCTGTGGCTCGGCGCCGGCAGCGGAAATTCGGGGCCGAAGCGGACGAGTCTGGGGGCGCTGGTTGGGATTGGGGGGGACGAGGCCGAGCTCAGGGTGAAACCGGGCCTGGTTTGGGGGCAAAAGAGGAGATTTGGGGCCCAGAGCTGAGATTTGGGGATGAGAGTTGGGATTTGGGGCCGAGAGTTGAGATTTTGGGTTGAGAGTTGAAATTTGGGGCCCAGAGTTGAGATTTAGGGCCAAGAGTTGAGATTTGGGGACAAGAATTGAGATTTGGGGCCGAGAGTTGAGATATTGGGGCAAGAATTGAGTTTTGGGTACAAGGATTGAAATTTTGGGACCGAGATTGGAGATTTGGGGCCGAGAGTTGAGATTTAGGGATAAGAATTGAAATTTTGGGCCCAAGAGTTGAGATTTTGGGTGCAATTGTTGAGATTTTGGGGCCGAGAGTTGAGATTTGGGGCCAAGAATTCAAATTTTGGGGCCAAGAGATAAGATTTTGGACTGAGAGTTGGGATTTGGAGCTGAGAATTGAAATTTGGGGCCGAGAGTTGAAATTTGGGGCTGAGAGTTGAAAACTGGGACCAAGAGTTGAGATTTGGGGCCAAGAGTTGAGATCTGGGCTGAGAGCTGAGATTTGGGGCTGGGAGTTGGGATTTGGGGCCAAGAATTCAAATTTTGGGGCCAAGAGTTGAGATTTGGGGTGCAGGAGTTGAGATTTGGGGCTGAGAGTTGAGATTTTGGGTTGAGACTTGAGATTTAGGGACAAGAATTGAAATTTTGGGGCCGAGAGTTCAGATCTGGGGGGAAGAGTTGAGATCTGTGGCCGAGAGTTGAGATTTGAGGACGAGAGTTGAGATTTGGGGTAGAGAGTCGAGATTTGGCACTCCAAAAACCGGCACGGGCGCCACAAAAACCAGCACGGGCACCCCAAAAACCAGCACCAGCAGCCCAAAAACCAGCATGGGCACCCCAAAAACCAGCACGGGCACCCCAAAAACCAGCACGGGCACCCCAACCACCAGCACCAGCACCCCAATAACCAGCAGCACCGGCATATTTGGCACAGAAATAGGAGCCGGAATCCTCGTCCTTGAGGCCGTTCATGGTCAGCGTCACCGAGCTCTGCCCGTTGGCCCGGGAGATCGTGGCCCGGCCCCTCACCGACGGCGCGTAGCCGGTCCAACCACCGCTGCTGATCCCCGCGAGCCACTCCAGCCCCTGCCCGGGTCTCTGGCGGACCCAGTACATTCCATAACTCCCGAAATTGAACCCCGAGGCGCGGCAGAGGAGGCGCAGGGACCCCCCGGGGGGCTGGAGGTCCCCCCGGACTCCAGCAGGGTCACGGCCGCCCGGAGCCCTGCGGGACAGAGGGGACGTGGGGATGGGAGAGGCTCCAAGACCCACCCAAATCCCGACCCTTGGCCCCAAATTGTGACACTTTCTCCTCCTCCTGCTCCTGCCGGCCCTGCCAGGTGGGCCCCACCCAGCTCCGGCCACGCCCATCGCGGGCCACGCCCGGATCCGGCGCCTCCTTCCCATGTGGGTGGGCCTCCTTCTGGGCGGCCGTGACCCTGCTGGAGTCCGGGGGGGACCTCCAGCCCCCCGGGGGGTCCCTGCGCCTCCTCTGCCGCGCCTCGGGCTTCGATTTCGGCAGTTTTGGGATGGGCTGGATGCGCCAGAGACCCGGGCAGGGGCTGGAGTGGGTCGCGGGCATCTACAGTGATGGCAGCAGCACCAGATACGCGCCGTCGGTGAAGGGCCGGGCGACGATCTCCAGGGCCAACGGGCAGAGCTCGGTGACGCTGACCATGAACGGCCTCAAGGACGAGGATTCCGGCTCCTATTTCTGTGCCAAATCCTCTGGTGCTGCTGCTGGTGCCGGTGCTGGTGGTGGTTTTGCTGCTGGTTATGTTGAAGGTGCCGGTGGTGTCCCCACCCCCACCTTTGTGTCCCCCCTGTCCCAGCCCCCAGACCCTTCCCCCAGACCCCAGACCCCAACCCAACCCTCGGCCATTCACCCCAACCTTGGGCTGTGTCGCCGTCCGCTCGCGACCCCAAAAGTGCCGAAACGGCCGCGGCGCCGTCGCTTCGGTCGCCCCGGAGGCGCCTCCACGGCCGAGGGGGCAGGAAAGGAAACCGAGGGCGGGCAGGGAAAGAGGGGAAAGGGGATTCCAGGCGCCCCACGGAGAGGCGAGATCCTGGCCAAGGCCGGCGGCACCTGGCCAGCAGGTGGGGGAGGTCGAGGGGCGCCGTGAGAGCGCCAAAAACCAGCACGGGCACCCCAAAAACCAGCACGGGCACCCCAAAAACCAGCACGGGCACCCCAAAAACCAGCACGGGCACCCCAAAAACCAGCCCGGGCACCCCAAAAGCGGCACAGGCACCCCAAAAACCAGCACGGGCACCCCAATAACCAGCACGGGCACCACAAAAACCAGCCCGGGCACCCCAAAAGCGGCACGGGCACCCCAAAAACCAGCACGGGCACCCCAATAACCAGCATGGGCACCCCAAAAACCAGCACGGGCACCCCAATAACCAGCACGGGCACCACAAAAACCAGCACGGGCACCCCAAAAACCAGCACGGACACCCCAAAAACCAGCCCGGGCACCCCAAAAGCGGCACGGGCACCCCAAAAACCAGCACGGGCACCCCAATAACCAGCACGGGCACCACAAAAACCAGCACGGGCACCCCAAAAACCAGCACCGGCACCCCAAAAACCAGCACGGGCACCACAAAAACCAGCACGGGCACCCCAAAAACCAGCACGGGCACCACAAAAACCAGCACGGGCACCCCAAAAACCAGCACCGGCACCCCAAAAACCAGCACGGGCACCACAAAAACCAGCACGGGCACCCCAAAAACCAGCACCGGCACCCCAAAAACCAGCACGGGCACCCCAAAAACCAGCACGGGCACCCCAAAAACCAGCACCGGCACCCCAAAAACCAGCACCGGCACCCCAAAAACCAGCACGGGCACCCCAAAAACCAGCACGGGCACCCCAAAAACCAGCACCGGCACCCCAAAAACCAGCACGGGCACCCCAAAAACCAGCACGGGCACCCCAAAAAACAGCACCGGCACCCCAAAAAACAGCATGGGCACCACAAAAACCAGCATGGGCACCCCAAAAACCAGCACGGGCACCCCAAAAACCGGCACAGGCACCCCAAAAACCAGCACCGGCACCCCAAAAACCAGCACGGGCACCACAAAAACCAGCACGGGCACCCCAAAAACCAGCACGGGCACCCCAAAAACCAGCACGGGCACCACAAAAACCAGCATGGGCACCCCAAAAACCGGCACGGGCGCCACAAAAACCGGCATGGGCACCCCAACCACCAGCACCAGCAGCCCAACCAGCAGCAGCAGCAGCTTTGGCACAGAAATAGGAGCCGGAATCCTCGTCCTTGAGGCCGTTCATGGTCAGCGTCACCGAGCTCTGCCCGTTGGCCCTGGAGATCGTCGCCCGGCCCTTCACCGACGGCGCGTACGCGGTGCTGCCACCGCTGCTGATCCCCGCGAGCCACTCCAGCCCCTGCCCGGGTCTCTGGCGGATCCATTGCATGGCATAACTCCCGAAATTGAAGCCCGAGGCGCGGCAGAGGAGGCGCAGGGACCCCCCGGGGGGCTGGAGGTCCCCCCCGGACTCCAGCAGGGTCACGGCCGCCCGGAGCCCTGCGGGACAGAGGGGACGTGGGGATGAGGAGGAGGATGGGGAGGTGCCGGGGTCACAATTTGGGGCCACAGGTCAGGGTTTGGGTCAGTTTTTGACCTTCCCCATCCCCATCCTTGTCCCGGGCTGGGGCTCTGCTCCGGGTGCTGGTTCTGGTGCTTCTGTCGGTGTTTGGGGTTCTGGCCCCGTCCCTGTCCCCAGCTGTCCCCAGCTGTCCCCAGAGCCTTCCCCCAGCCCGCCCTGACCCCATCCTGACCCCCGGTCCCAACCCTCCCCCGTTTGCCCCAACGTTGCCCATTGGCCCCAAACCCTCCCCCGCCCCTGCCCCCAATCCCGACCATCGGCCCCCCAATCCCAACCCCGTCCCCCAAAAGTGCCCCGAGGGCTGGGATCTGGGGACAGCGGGGCAGGTTTGGGTCAGCGGCTGCAGCCAGGAGCCCAGAGGGGAGATTTGGGGCAAAGTCGGGCGAGTTTTGGTGCCAAAGCAGTCGGGATTTGGGACAGAACCCGTTGGGGGTTTTGGGGTCCGTGGTCGGCGTTGGGTTGGGGGACGGCTCTGGGGAAAGGCTCCAAGGGTGAGGAAAAGTCGAGATTTGGGGAGAAATGGGCAAAACTGGGGGGAAAGTCGAGAGTTGGGGCAGCAGGGGCCGAGATTTGAGGAGAAAGGGCCGGGATTTGGGGGAAGGATCAGAGAATTCGGGGACATTTGGGTACAAAGTGGAGGGGGCTTGGGACCAAGAGCGGAATCAGCTTAAACGCAACAGCACCAGCAGCAGCAACAGCAGCATAACCCCAACCACTGTAAGCAGATTTGGCACAGAAATAGGAGCCGGAATCCTCGTCCTTGAGGCCGTTCATGGTCAGCGTCACCGAGCTCTGCCCGTTGTCCCTGGAGATCGTCGCCCGGCCCTTCACCGACGGCGCGTACGCGGTGTAAGAACCACCAGGGCTGCTGATCCCCGCGAGCCACTCCAGCGCCTGCCCGGGTCTCTGGCGGACCCAGAACATGTCGTAGCTCCCGAAATTGAAGCCCGAGGCGCGGCAGAGGAGGCGCAGGGACCCCCCGGGGGGCTGGAGGTCCCCCCCGGACTCCAGCAGGGTCACGGCCGCCCGGAGCCCTGCGGGACAGAGGGGACGTGGGGATGGGAGAGGCTCCGAAATCCACCCAAATCATCGATCTCCAGCCCCCCGGGGGGTCCCTGCGCCTCCTCTGCCGCGCCTCGGGGTTCAATTTCGGGAATTTTGGAATGTTCTGGATCCGCCAGAGACCCGGGCAGGGGCTGGAATACGTCGCAGGGATCAGCAGCGATGGCAGCAGCACCAGATACGCGCCGTCGGTGAAGGGCCGGGCGACGATCTCCAGGGCCAACGGGCAGAGCTCGGTGACGCTGACCATGAACGGCCTCAAGGACGAGGATTCCGGCTCCTGTTTCTGTGCCAAACGTGCTTACAGTGGTGGTTATGCTGCTGATGCTGCTGCTGGTTTTCCTTTTGCCCCCACCGCCATCACCGTGCCCCCACCAATCCCCAAACCCCAAACCCCAGCCCCTTCCCCAAACCCCAAACCCCAGCCCCTTCCCCAAACCCCAAACCCCAGCCCCTTCCCCAAACCCCAAACCCCAGCCCCTTCCCCAAACCCCAAACCCCAGCCCCTTCCCCAAACCCCAAACCCAGCCCTTCCCAAACCCCAAACCCCAGCCCCTTCCCCAAACCCCAAACCCCAGCCCCTTCCCCAATCCCCAGCCCCTTCCCCCCAGCCCCTGACCCCACTCCTGACCCCGTGTCCCCACCCTGCCCTGCCTCTGCCCCAAATTCTCAGCTCCTGGCCCCAAAGCTCAGCCCGGGGCCCGCTCGGGGCCGTTTTGGCTCCTGAGCTGGGCCTGGCCCCTCTGCCGGGACCGCGCTGTCTGCGGGCGGACGGACGGACGGACGGACAGCGGGACAGAGCTCTCCTCTGCTTTTTGGTTCGTTTTAGCCAGCTGGGCCAAAGAGGTTCCCTGGACTGCGGCTGACACGGGTCAGGGGCTGGGGTTTGGGGTTTGGGGACTGGGGGGTACACGGCGATGGGATGGGGGTAAAACCATTAGCACCGGCATGATCACCCCAAAAACCAGCACCAGCATCCTTGGCACAGAAACAGGAGCCGGAATCCTCGTCCTTGAGGCCGTTCATGGTCAGCGTCACCGAGCTCTGCCCGTTGGCCCTGGAGATCGTCGCCCGGCCCCTTCACCGACGGCGCGTAGTAGGTGCTGCCACCACCGCTGCTGATCCCCGCGAGCCACTCCAGCCCCTGCCCGGGTCTCTGTCGGACCCACTCCATTTGGTAACTCCCGAAATTGAACCCCGAGGCGCGGCAGAGGAGGCGCAGGGACCCCCCGGGGGGCTGGAGGTCCCCCCCGGACTCCAGCAGGGTCACGGCCGCTCCCCCATCCCCAACCCCTCACCCTTCTTTTCCCCAGACTCCCCTGGTTCTGTCCCAAACCTCCACCAGAGGTTTCCAGGGTCTCAAAGCGCCTCAAGCCCTGCAATTAACCCCGATCCACTCATTAATTAATTGCACACCTCGGTGTCACGCTTCTCCAAGGATTGCCCAATTAACAGCCAATTAACGACCCCCGAGACCCTCCAGGACCCGACCCCGGCTCATCCCGGCCGTGGCCTCGAGCTCCGTCCCCGCAGGGCTCCGGGCGGCCGTGACCCTGCTGGAGTCCGGGGGGACCTCCAGCCCCCCGGGGGGGTCCCTGCGCCTCCTCTGCCGCGCCTCGGGCTTCGATTTCGGGAGCTACGAAATGGACTGGGTGCGCCAGAGACCCGGGCAGGCGCTGGAGTGGGTCGGGAGCATCAACACCGGTGGCAGCACCTGGTACGCGCCGTCGGTGCGGGGCCGGGCGACGATCTCCAGGGACAACGGGCAGAGCTCGGTGACGCTGGCCATGAACGGCCTCAAGGACGAGGATTCCGGCTCCTGTTTCTGTGCCAAATATGCCGGTGCTGGTGGTTGGGCTGCTGGTGCTGGTGGTTGCTGTGATTCCTCCGCCGGTGCTCCCGGTATCGATGCCGGTGCCGGCTCCGGCCCCGTGTGCCGGGGACGCTCCCCCGTTCCCTTCCTTCGCCCCGCGGCCGTCGCCAGGACCCGGCAGAGCCCGACGGGAGCGCGGCGGAACAACAATCAATCAAAAATCCACCCAAATCCTCGACCCCCAGCCCCCCCGGGGGGTCCCTGCGCCTCCTCTGCCGCGCCTCGGGGTTCACTTTCGGGAGCTACGGAATGTTCTGGATCAGGCGCTGGAATTCGTCGCGGGGATCAACAGCGGTGGTGGCGACACCAGATACGCGCCGTCGGCGCGGGGCCGGTTCAGGATCTCCCGGGCCAACGGGCAGAGCTCGGTGACGCTGACCATGAACGGCCTCAAGGACGAGGATTCCGGCTCCCGTTTCTGTGCCAGGAACGCCGATGGTGGTGGCACTTGGGGGGCTCCCGCTGGCTCTCGATTTCGCCCCATCCCCATCCCCGGTCCTCGCCTGTCCCCAACCCCGCATCCTCCCCTCCCACCCTTGACCCCATTGGTGACCCCACGGACCAAAATCTGCCCCAGAACCCCAAATCTGCCCCACGGACCCAAATCTGCCCCAGGGACCCCAAATCTGCCCCAGGAACCCCAAATCTGCCCCACGGACCCAAATCTGCCCCATGGACCCAAATCTGCCTCACGAACCCCAAATCTGCCCCACGGACCCAAATCTGCCCCATGGACCCCAAATCTGCCCCATGGACCCAAATCTGCCCCATGGACCCAAATCTGCCCCAGGGACCCAAATCTGCCCCAGGGACCCCAAATCTGCCCCACGGACCCCAAATCTGCCCCAGGGACCCAAATCTGCCCCAGGGACCCAAATCTGCCCCATGGACCCAAATCTGCCCCATGGACCCAAATCTGCCCCATGGACCCAAATCTGCCCCAGGGACCCAAATCTGCCCCACGGACCCAAATCTGCCCCACGGACCCCAAATCTGCCCCACGGACCCAAATCTGCCCCATGGACCCAAATCTGTCCCAGGGACCCAAATCTGCCCCAGGGACCCCAAATCTGCCCCACGGACCCAAATCTGCCTCACGAACCCCAAATCTGCCCCACGGACCCAAATCTGCCCCAGGGACCCCAAATCTGCCCCACGGACCCAAATCTGCCCCAGGGACCCAAATCTGCCCCAGGGACCCAAATCTGCCCCAGGGACCCAAAGCTGCCCCAGGGACCCAAATCTCGCCCGTTTGCAGCCAGGATTGGGGCGCTCGGCTGAGACTTGGAGCCGAGGGCTGAGCTTTGGTGCCCGCAGCTGAGCTTTGGGGCAGAACCAGCTGGGTTTGGGAGCAAAGGTCCCACGGGAGCCCCGCTGAGAGCTGGGGCGCCAAAGGCAGAGTTTTGGGGAGGAACCTTTGAGATTTGGGTCAAGCGCCCAAAGCCCCAGAGAAACGCGAGAGGTGAGGCAGCGCTGGCGGAGTTTGGGGGGGAAACGGCCGCGGTTTGGTGCCAGCAGTGAAGATTTGGGGGAAGAACGGGGGAATTTGGGACGTTTGTGGGCACGGCGTCAGGGGGAGGGGCCGGCAGCGGCATCGTCACTATAATTAGCAGCACCAGCACCAGCACCGGCATATTTGGCACAGAAATAGGAGCCGGAATCCTCGTCCTTGAGGCCGTTCATGGCCAGCGTCACCGAGCTCTGCCCGTTGGCCCTGGAGATCGTCGCCCGGCCCCGCACCGACGGCGCGTAGTAGGTGTAAGAACCACTGCTGCTGATCCCCGCGACCCACTCCAGGCCCTGCCCGGGTCTCTGGCGCATCCAGCTCATCCAAAAACTCCCGAAATTGAACCCCGAGGCGCGGCAGAGGAGGCGCAGGGACCCCCCGGGGGGCTGGAGGTCCCCCCCGGACTCCAGCAGGGTCACGGCCGCCCGGAGCCCTGCGGGACAGAGGGGAGATTTGGGGCCGAGAGTTGAGATTTGGGGCCGAGAGTTGAGATTTGGGGCCAAAAATTGAAATTTGGGGCCGAGAGTTGAGATTTGGGGCCGAGAGATGAGATTTGGGGATGAGAATTGAAATTTTGGGACCAAGAGTTGAGATTTGGGGCCGAGAGTTGAGATTTGAGGCCAAGAATTGAAATTTTGGGACTGAGAGTTGAGATTTGGGACCGAGATTTGAGATTTGGGGCTGGGAGTTGAAATTTGGGGATAAGAATTGAAATTTTGGGGCTGAGAGTTGAGATTTGGGGCCGAGAGTTGAGATTTGGGGCCGAGAGTTGAGATTTGGGACTGAGAGCTGAGATTTGGGGCGAGAGAGGAGATTTGGGGCCAAGTGTTGAAATTTTGGAACTGAGAGTTGAGATTTGGGGCCCAGAGTTGAGATTTGGGGACAAGAGTTGGGATTTGGGGATGAGGGCTGAGATTTGGGGACAAGAATTGAAATTTTGGGGCCGAGAGTTGAGATTTGGGGACAAGAATTGAGATTTGGGGATGAGAGTTGAGATTTGGGGTAGACAGTTGAGATTTGGCACTCCAAAAACCGGCACGGGCGCCACAAAAACCAGCACGGGCACCCCAACCACCAGCACCAGCACCCCAATAACCAGCAGCAGCAGCAGCTTTGGCACAGAAATAGGAGCCGGAATCCTCGTCCTTGAGGCCGTTCATGGTCAGCGTCACCGAGCTCTGCCCGTTGTCCCTGGAGATCGTCGCCCGGCCCCGCACCGACGGCGCGTACGCGGTGCTGCCACCGCTGCTGATCCCCGCGAGCCACTCCAGCCCCTGCCCGGGTCTCTGGCGGATCCATTGCATGGCATAACTCCCGAAATTGAAGCCCGAGGCGCGGCAGAGGAGGCGCAGGGACCCCCCGGGGGGCTGGAGGTCCCCCCCGGACTCCAGCAGGGTCACGGCCGCCCGGAGCCCTGCGGGACAGAGGGGACGTGGGGATGAGGAGGAGGATGGGGAGGTGCCGGGGTCACAATTTGGGGCCACAGGTCAGGGTTTGGGTCAGTTTTTGACCTTTCCCCATCCCCATCCTTGTCCCGGGCTGGGGCTCTGCTCCGGGTGCTGGTTCTGGTGCTTCTGTCGGTGTTTGGGGTTCTGGCCCCGTCCCTGTCCCCAGCTGTCCCCAGCTGTCCCCAGAGCCTTCCCCCAGCCCGCCCTGACCCCATCCTGACCCCCGGTCCCAACCCTCCCCCGTTTGCCCCAACGTTGCCCATTGGCCCCAAACCCTCCCCCGCCCCTGCCCCCAATCCCGACCATCGGCCCCCAATCCCAACCCCGTCCCCCAAAAGTGCCCCGAGGGCCGGGATCTGGGGACAGCGGGGCAGGTTTGGGTCAGCGGCTGCGGCCGGGAGCCCAGAGGGGAGATTTGGGGCAAAATCGGGCGAGTTTTGGTGCCAAAGCAGTCGGGATTTGGGACAGAACCCGTTGGGGGTTTTGGGTCCGTGGTCGGCGTTGGGTTGGGGGACGGCTCTGGGGAAAGGCTCCAAGGGTGAGGAAAAGTCGAGATTTGGGGAGAAATGGGCAAAACTGGGGGGAAAGTCGAGAGTCGGGGCAGCAGGGGCCGAGATTTGAGGGGAAGGGCCGGGATTTGGGGGAAGGATCAGAGAATTCGGGGACATTTGGGTACAAAGTGGAGGGGGCTTGGGACCAAGAGCGGAATCAGTGATAAACGCAACAGCACCAGCAGCAGCATAACCCCAACCACTGTGAGCAGATTTGGCACAGAAATAGGAGCCGGAATCCTCGTCCTTGAGGCCGTTCATGGTCAGCGTCACCGAGCTCTGCCCGTTGGCCCTGGAGATCGTCGCCCGGCCCTTCACCGACGGCGCGTAGCCGGTCCAACCACCGCTGCTGATCCCCGCGAGCCACTCCAGGCCTTGCCCGGGTCTCTGGCGGATCCAGAACATGTCGTAGCTCCCGAAATTGAACCCCGAGGCGCGGCAGAGGAGGCGCAGGGACCCCCCGGGGGGCTGGAGGTCGATGATTTGGGTGGATTTCGGAGCCTCTCCCATCCCCACGTCCCCTCTGTCCCGCAGGGCTCCGGGCGGCCGTGACCCTGCTGGAGTCCGGGGGGACCTCCAGCCCCCCGGGGGGTCCCTGCGCCTCCTCTGCCGCGCCTCGGGGTTCAATTTCGGGAGTTTTGGGATGGGCTGGATGCGCCAGAGACCCGGGCAGGGGCTGGAATACGTCGCGAGTATCAACAACGGTGGCAGCACCTGGTACGCGCCGTCGGTCGAGGGCCGGGCGACGATCTCCAGGGACAACGGGCAGAGCTCGGTGACGCTGACCATGAACGGCCTCAAGGACGAGGATTCCGGCTCCTATTTCTGTGCCAAACGTGCTTACAGTGGTGGTTATGCTGCTGATGCTGCTGCTGGTTTTCCTTTTGCTCCCACCGCCATCACCGTGCCCCCACCAATCCCCAAACCCCAGCCCCTTCCCCAAACCCCAAACCCCAGCCCCTTCCCCAATCCCCAAACCCCAGCCCCTTCCCCAAACCCCAAACCCCAGCCCCTTCCCCAAACCCCAAACCCCAGCCCCTTCCCCAATCCCCAGCCCCTTCCCCTCAGCCCCTGACCCCACTCCTGACCCCGTGTCCCGACCCTGCCCTGCCTCTGCCCCAAATTCTCAGCTCCTGGCCCCAAAGCTCAGCCCGGGGCCCGCTCGGGGCCGTTTTGGCTCCTGAGCTGGGCCTGGCCCCTCTGCCGGGACCGCGCTGTCTGCGGGCGGACGGACGGACGGACGGACAGCGGGACAGAGCTCTCCTCTGCTTTTTGGTTCGTTTTAGCCAGCTGGGCCAAAGAGGTTCCTTGGACTGCGGCTGACACGGGGTCAGGGGTGGGGTCAGGGGCTGGGGGGTACACGGCGATGGGGATGGGGGTAAAACCATTAGCACCGGCATGATCACCCCAAAAACCAGCACCAGCGTTTTTGGCACAGAAATAGGAGCCGGAATCCTCGTCCTTGAGGCCGTTCATGGTCAGCGTCACCGAGCTCTGCCCGTTGGCCCTGGAGATCCTGAACCGGCCCCGCACCGAATCAGCGTAGCTGGTGTTGGTGCCACCATCGTTCCTGATCCACGCAAAGAACTCCAGCGCCTGCCCGGGCCTCTGTCGCACCCATGCCATGTCGTAGATCCCGAAATCGAAGCCCGAGGCGCGGCAGAGGAGGCGCAGGGACCCCCCGGGGGGCTGGAGATCGATGATTTGGGTGGATTTCGGAGCCTCTCCCATCCCCACGTCCCCTCTGCCCCGCAGGGCTCCGGGCGGCCGTGACCCTGCTGGAGTCCGGGGGGGACCTCCAGCCCCCCGGGGGGTCCCTGCGCCTCCTCTGCCGCGCCTCGGGCTTCAATTTCGGCAGTTTTGGGATGGGCTGGTATCGCCAGAGACCCGGGCAGGGGCTGGAATACGTCGCGAGTATCAACAACGGTGGCAGCACCGCGTACGCGCCGTCGGTGAAGGGCCGGGCGACGATCTCCAGGGCCAACGGGCAGAGCTCGGTGACGCTGGCCATGAACGGCCTCAAGGACGAGGATTCCGGCTCCTATTTCTGTGTGAAATCTCCTAACACTGGTGGTGCTTATGGTGCTGGTTATAGTGACGATGTCGGTGGTGTCCCCACCCCCAGCTTTGTGTCCCCCCCATCCCCAGACCCCAGACCCTCCCCCAGACCCTTCCCCAGACCCTCCCCCAGACCCTCCCCCAGACCCTTCCCCAGACCATTCCCCAGACCCCAGACCCTTCCCCACACCCCAGACCCTTCCCCAGACCCCCAGCCCAGCCCCAACCCTTGGCCATTGCCCCCAGCCCGGCCCCAGCTCTCACCCGCGGGGCCCAACCCACAACTCCTGACCCCAAATCTCCCCTTGGCCCCACCTCGCTTGGGGGAAGGGCTTTGGGGACAGCTGGGGACACAGAGGTGGGGACAGCGCCAAAATCATCAGCAGGGTTAACGTTACCAGTGACCGCGGTTTTGGCACAGAAACGGGAGCCGGAATCCTCGTCCTTGAGGCCGTTCATGGTCAGCGTCACCGAGCTCTGCCCGTTGGCCCTGGAGATCGTCGCCCGGCCCTTCACCGACGGCGCGTACCAGGTGCTGCCACCGGTGTTGATGCTCCCGACCCACTCCAGCGCCTGCCCGGGTCTCTGGCGCACCCAGTCCATTTCGTAGCTCCCGAAATCGAAGCCCGAGGCGCGGCAGAGGAGGCGCAGGGACCCCCCGGGGGGCTGGAGGTCCCCCCCGGACCCCAGCAGGGTCACGGCCGCCCGGAGCCCTGCGGGGACGGAGCTCGAGGCCACGGCCGGGATGAGCCGGGGTCGGGTCCTGGAGGGTCTCGGGGGTCGTTAATTGGCTGTTAATTGGGCAGTCCTTGGAGAAGCGTGACACCGAGGTGTGCAATTAATTAATGAGTGGATCGGGGTTAATTGCAGGGCTTGAGGCGCTTTGAGACCCTGGAAACCTCTGGTGGAGGTTTGGGACAGAACCAGGGGAGTCTGGGGAAAAGAAGGGTGAGGGGTTGGGGATGGGGGAGCGGCCGTGACCCTGCTGGAGTCCGGGGGGACCTCCAGCCCCCCGGGGGGTCCCTGCGCCTCCTCTGCCGCGCCTCGGGCTTCGATTTCGGCGGTTTTTACATGTACTGGGTGCGCCAGAGACCCGGGCAGGGGCTGCAATTCGTCGCGGGGATCAACAACGGTGGTGCTTACACCGCGTACGCGCCGTCGGTGCGGGGCCGGTTCAGGATCTCCAGGGCCAACGGGCAGAGCTCGGTGACGCTGACCATGAACGGCCTCAAGGACGAGGATTCTGGCTCCTGTTTCTGTGCCAAACGTGCTGATGGTTACGGTGCTGCTCCTAATGCTGGCTGCGGTGCCGGTGCTGTTGGTTTTAGCCCCGAGTCGATCCCCGCGTCCCCTCCTGTCCCCGTGTCCCACACCCTTCCCCAACCCTCAACCCCTGACCCCATTCCTGTCCCCCTGTCCCGGCTCTGGGCTGGTTCCGCCCCAAATCTCCCCAGTTTTGCCCCAAATTCCCAACTCTTTGCCCCATGTTTTCACCATTTTTTGGGAATTTTTGGGGCAAAAATCTGCCTGGGGCCCAGGTTTGGTGCCGGGGGTGCAGATCTGGGGCTGCCCCAGAGGGATTTTCAGGCCGCCGGCGGAACGGAGCGGAAATCTGGGGTGAAAGGCTGAGATTTGGGGGACGGCTCTGGGCAAACGCCCCCAGGGCGACGGGGAGGCCGAGATTTGGGGGAAATGGGCAAAAATGGGGGGAAAGCCGAGAGTTGGGGCAGCGGGGGCGGAGTTTGGGGGAAAACGGGGAAGATTTGAGGAGAAAGGGCCGGGATTTGGGGGAAGGATCGGAGAATTCCGGGACATTTGGGAACAGACGGTCACGGGCTCGGCACCGCGGCCGCCACCGACACCAAAAGCACAGACAGGAGGATTGCAGCCACTGTGAGCAGATTTGGCACAGAAACAGGAGCCGGAATCCTCGTCCTTGAGGCCGTTCATGGTCAGCGTCACCGAGCTCTGCCCGTTGGCCCTGGAGATCGTCGCCCGGCCCTTCACCGACGGCGCGTACGCGGTGCTGCCACCGCTGCTGATCCCCGCAACCCACTCCAGCCCCTGCCCGGGTCTCTGGCGGACCCAGTACATTCCATAACTCCCGAAATCGAACCCCGAGGCGCGGCAGAGGAGGCGCAGGGACCCCCCGGGGGGCTGGAGGTCCCCCCCGGACTCCAGCAGGGTCACGGCCGCCCGGAGCCCTGCGGGACAGAGGGGACGTGGGGATGGGAGAGGCTCCGAAATCCACCCAAATCCCGAATTTTGACACTTTCCCCTCCCCCTGCTCCTGCCGGCCTTTCCAGGCGGGCCCCACCCAGCTCCGGCCACGCCCAGCGCGGGCCACGCCCGGATCCCCCCCAAAATCTCGGCTTTTCGCCCCAATTTTTTCCCCCGCTCCCTTCCGAATCTGCGGCCCCCGGCGCCAAACCTGGGCCGAGGGCGCCAAATCCTCCCGGTTTTGCCGGAAAAAATTCCCAAAAAACGGCGAAAACGTTTGGGGGCGGGCGGGAGTTGGGAATTCGGGGTGAAACGGCGGAGATTTGGGGGCGGAGGCGGTCCGGGGCTTTTGGGGTGGTTAACGAGCGGTTGATTGGGATTTTAATTAATTAATGAGCGGGGTCGGGGTTAATTGCGGGGGTTTCGAGGCGATTTGGGGCCAATTTGGTGGCGTTCGGGGGAATCTGGGGCAATTTGGGCCAGTTTGGGGCAATTTGGGGCCATTTGGACCAATTTGAGGGAATTTGGGGGAATTTGGGGCAAATCCGGGGGAATTTTGGGGGAATTTGAGGGAGTTTGGGGCAATTTGGGCAATTCAGGAGAATTTGGGACAGTTCAGGGGAATTTGGGGCCAATTTGGGCAAATTTGGGGGAATCTGGGGGAATTTGGGGGAATTTGGGGGAATTTGGGGGAATTTGGGAGAATTTAGGGGAATTTGGGGGAATTTGGGGCAATTTGGGACAATCCAGGGGAATCTGGGACAATCCAGGGGAATTTGGGGCCATCCTGGGGAATTTGGGGCCAATTTGGGGCAATTTGGGTTAATTTGGGGCAATTTGGGGGCATTTGGGGCCAATTCAGGCTAATCCATGGTTAATTTGGGGGAATTTGGGGCAATTTAGGGGAATTGGGGACAATTTAGGGGAATTTGGGGCAGTTTGGGGGAATTTGGCACAATTTGGGGAAATTTGTGGCCAATTTGGGGCAATTTGGGGCCAATTTGGGGGAATTTGGGGCAATTTGTGGATATTTGGGGGCGATCTGGGAGAATTTGGGGCCAATATGGGGGAATTTGGGGAAATTTGGGGGAATTTGGGGCCAATCCAGGGGAATTTGGGGCGAATTTTGGCGAATTTGGGACAACCCAGGGGAATTTGGGGCCAATTTGGGGGGATTTGGGGGAATTTGGGGTCAATCCAGGGGATTTGGGGGGAATTTGGGGAATTTGGGGGAATTTGGGGGAATTTAGGGGAATTTAGGGGAATTTGAGGCAAAGTCAGGGGATTTTGGGGCCAATTTGGGGAAATTTGGGGAAATTTGGGGGAATTTGGGGGAATTCGGGGAAATTTGGGACAATCCGGGGGAATTTGGGGCAAATTTGTGGGAATTTGGTGCGAAACCTTCCGAGATTTGTGGCGCGTCCGCGGCCTCTCCTCCCCAAATTTTCACTTTTTCCCCCCCAAATCTCGATTTTTTCCCCCCAAATCTCCGTTTTTTCCCCCAAATCTCCGTTTTTTCCCCCCAAATCTCCATTTTTCCCCCCAAATCTCGATTTTTTCCCCCCAAATCTCCGTTTTTTTCCCCCCAAATCTCCGTTTTTTCCCCCAAATCTCCATTTTTTTGCCCGAAATTTTCACTTTTTTCCCCCCAAATCTCGATTTTTCCCCCCAAATCTCCATTTTTTCCCCCCAAATCTCCATTTTTCCCCCCAAATCTCCGTTTTTTCCCCCAAATCTCCGTTTTTTTCCCCCAAATCTCCGTTTTTTCCCCCAAATCTCCATTTTTTTGCCCGAAATTTTCACTTTTTTCCCCCCAAATCTCCGTTTTTCCCCCAAATCTCCATTTTTTTCCCCCAAATCTCCGTTTTTTCCCCCAAATCTCTGGTTTTTTTTCCCCCAAATCTCGATTTTTTCCCCCCAAATCTCCGTTTTTTCCCCCCAAATCTCCATTTTTCCCCCCAAATCTCCATTTTTTCCCCCCAAATCTCCATTTTTCCCCCCAAATCTCCGTTTTTTCCCCCAAATCTCCATTTTTTTGCCCGAAATTTTCACTTTTTTCCCCCCAAATCTCCGTTTTTTTCCCCAAATCTCCATTTTTTTCCCCCAAATCTCCGTTTTTTTTGCCCAAAATTCGGACTTTTTGCCCCAAATTCGGACTCCCGGCCTTTGGGTTCCGCTCCCAAATTTCCGCTTTTTCCCCGCGCGATTTTTTGCCCGATTTGCCCCAAATTCGGCGATTTTCGCTCTCGCGGCGCCCCCTGGCGGCCGCGCGCGGAATCGGCGCCGCTGACGTCACCGAATTAATTAGCGCCGATTAATCAATCAATTAACCCCGCTCCGTTTTTAGCCCCCTAATTATCAATTTGAGCGGGATTTCCGTCTCGATTTAGCCGCTTTTGATCCCTTAATTAATTAATTGATCGATTGATTAATTGCGGCTAATTAACGACTTTTAATTAATTAATTAATTGGTAACTGTTTGTTGCTGTTCGCTAATTAATTAAGTTGATTTCGCCCATAATTAATTACTAAATGAATAAATTATTTAATAAAATCTTAAGTAATTGTTCTTAATTAATTAAATAATCGCTTACCCGTGATTAATTAAGTATCTTCATTAAGCAATTAATTAATTGCCCTCCTTGGGTTAACCCCGGTTAATTAATTAATCGGAGCCCCGTGATCGGTCCTGATGAATCCCTTAATTAATTAATTACCCAGCTGGCCGTGATTATCCCCTATTCTTAATTAATTAATCGGGCTCCTTGATCCCAATTAATTAATTAATTAACGTACCGGATGCCTGCGGTTAATGCCGATCCATTAATTAAATAATTAATTAGTTAATTAATAATTATTAATGAAATAATAATTAAATATTAATAATTAATTAATTAATTAATTAATGTATTTAACACCGGCCCATTAATTGCCTGATCACGTGGCCACCGGAGCCATTAATTAATTAATAATTATTTAATTAATTAATTGGATGCCTGTGATTAACCCCAACCCATTAATTAATTAAAGGGGTGCCTGCGATTAACCTTTAATTAATGAATAATTAATTAATGACTGCACCCACTCCGTCCCGGCGCTCCTGCAATTAACCCGGAGCCGTTAATTAACGGAGTTCCGCAATTAAATCCTTTAATTAATTGCAATTAGCACCACGGGCTCCATTAATTAACCAGCACCCACTAATTGGACTCCTGCAATTAACACCGGACCCGTTAATTAATGATTTGGGCTCCTGCAATTAACTCGGAGCTGTTAATTAGTGAACAGGACTTTTGCAATCACCTGGGGCTTATTAATTAATTAATGAATTAATTGGGCGCCTGCAATTAACCCCGGGCCCATTAATGAATGAATTGGGCTATTGCAATTAACTGGGAGATATTAATTAATTAATTAGGCTCCTGAAATTAACACCAGACCTATTAATTAATGAAATGGACGCCTGCAATTAACTCAGAGCCATTAATTAATGAATTGGACTATTGCAATTAACGCCGGGCCTATTAATTAATGACCTGGACTGCTGCAATTAACTCGGGCCCATTAATTAATGAACCGGACTCTCGCAATTAACCGAGACCTATTAATTATGAACCGGCAATTAACTGGGGCCTATTAATTACTTAATTGGACTGCTGCAATTAAACCTATTAATTAATGGACTGGGCTCTTGCAATTAATTAATTAATAATAAATTAATTAATAAATTGAAGACCTGCAATTAACCAGGACCTATTAATTAACAAAATAGTAATTAATTAATTCAATTTGATCTATTAATTAACGAACCGGACTCCTGCAATTAATTGGGACCCATTAATTAACGAACCTGCAATTAACCGGGACCTATTAATTAACGAACTGAACACCTGCAATTAACACTGGACCTATTAATTAATGAACCGGACGCCTGCAATTAACTGGGAGCTATTAATTAATAAATTGGACTCTTGCAATTAACCGGGACCCATTAATTAACGAACTTGCAATTAACGAACCTGCAATTAATTAACGAACCTGCAATTAATTGGGACCTATTAATTAACAAATTGAACTATTGCAATTAACCGGTCTCCATTAATTAACGAACTTGCAATTAATTGGGACCTATTAATTATTGAACTATTGCAATTAACCGGGCTCCATTAATTAATGAACTTTCAATTAACCGGGCCCCATTAATTAACAAACTTGCAATTAACCGGGCTCCATTAATTAATGAACTTTCAATTAACCGGGACCTATTAATTAACGAAATGAGCGCCTGCAATTAACTCAGACCCGTTAATTAACGAGCCGGGCTTCTGCAATTAACCGGGACCCGTTAATTAACGAACCTGCAATTAACTCGGGGCCGTTAATTACCGAACCGATCTCCTGCAATTAACTCGGGGCTGTTAATTAATAAATTGATCTCCTGCAATTAACTCGGGGCTGTTAATTAACGAACCTGCAATTAACTCGGGGCTGTTAATTAATAAATTGATCTCCTGCAATTAACTCGGGGCCGTTAATGAGCGCCCCTTCCACCCAATTAACACCCCCCAATTAACTCCCCCCCCCCCCTTTTTTTCCCGCCAAAACCCCGCGCGGGGCTCTCCGGGTGGGCGTGGCCTCGCCGAGCCCCTCCCCTTTCCCACGGAAGCCCCGCCCCCCGGCCCATAAATACCGGCCCGGCGCCGCCGAGCCCGGCACGACCGCGGCCATGGCCACCGAGCGCCTCGCCCTGCTGGCCCTGCTGGCCCTGCTGGCCGCGCCCGGTGAGTCCCCGCCCCCTTTTCCTCTCTTAGCCACGCCCGGATCCGCAGGTGGCGCCGCACGCGGATCCGGCGATGCCGGCGCCTCACCCCGCGGTTCCGTTTCTCCTCTTTTCTCCCCCCGCAGGGCTCCGGGCGGCCGTGACCCTGCTGGAGTCCGGCGGCGACCTCCGGCCCCCCGGCGGGTCCCTGCGCCTCCTCTGCCGCGCCTCGGGCCCCGCCCCTCCCGCCGCCATCGTCTGGGTGCGGCAGCGCCGCGGCGCCGGCCTGGAGATGCTGGCGGGGGTCTCCGCCCGAGGGGAGGCGGCGCCGGGCGGCGCCGGCGGGAGGTTCCGGGCCGAGGGCGGCGGCGCCTGGGCGGCGCTGGCGGCCGACGGGCTGGAGGACGGCGATTCCGGCGCCTATTTCTGCGGCGCTCACGGCGGCGCCGGGCTGAGGGGAGGGGTGGCGGGAAACCGGCACAGGGGGGGTCGGTCGCGGTTGGGTCGGGTTGAGTTGGGTGGAAGAGGAAGTTGGGTCGGTCACGGTGGTTGGGTTGAGTTGAGTTGAGTTGGGTCGGTCATGGTTGGGTTGGTCATGGTTGGGTGGAAGAGGAAGAGGAAGTTGGGTTGGTCACGGTTGGGTTGGGTTGGGTTGAGTTGAGTGGAAGAGGAAGAGGGGGTTGGGTTGGTCACGGTTGGGTTGGGTTGAGTTGGGTTGGTCGCGGTTGGGTGGAAGAGGAAGGAAGGAGGGGGTTGGGTCGGTCATGGTTGAGTTGGGTTGAGTTGGGTTGAGTTGAGTTGAGTTGGGTCGGTCATGGTTGGGTTGGTCATGGTTGGGTGGAAGAGGAAGTTGGGTTGGTCATGGTTGGGTTGGGTTGAGTTGGGTCGGTCATGGTTGGGTTGGTCATGGTTGGGTGGAAGAGGAAGAGGGGGTTGGGTTGGTCATGGTTGGGTTGGGTTGAGTTGGATTCGGTTGGGTTGAGTTGAGTTGAGTGGAAGAGGAAGAGGGGGTTGGGTTGAGTTGGGTTGGGTTGAGTTGGGTTGGTCATGGTTGGGTTGAGTTGGGTTGGGTTAAGATCCACCCATTGACATTGAGACCCTTCCGTCGACGTCGGAACTCTTCCATCGACGTCGGAACTCTTCCATCGACATCGGAACTCTTCCATCGACGTTGGGACCCTTCCATGAAGGTCAAGACCCTTGGGATGGACGTTGAGCGCCTTTGGGTGGACATCGGCTCTTTTGGGTCGATTTTGGTTCTTTTGGGTCGAGTTTGGCTCTTTTTTTGCCAATTGTTGCCTTTTTGGGTCGATTTTGGCTATTTTTGGCCAATTTTGGAACTTTTTGGCCAATTTTTGGCTCTTTTGGGTCAATTTTGGCTCCTTTTGGCCAATTTTTGTCTCTTTTGGGTCGATTTCAGTTCTCTTGGGCCAATTTTGGCTCTTTTGGGTCGATTTTGGCTCTTTTGGCCAATTTTTGGCTCTTTTGGGCCAATTTTGGCTCTTTTTGGCCGATTTTCACCTTTTTTGATGGATTTTGGAACTTTTTTTTGCCAATTTTTGGCTTTTTTTGGCCAATTTTGTCTCTTTTTGGCCAATTTTTGGCTCTTTTGGATCAATTTTGGCTTTTTGGGCATTTTTTGCCTTTTTGGGTCAATTTTGGCTCTTTTTTGCCATTTTTTGGCTCTTTTGGGTCGATTTTAGTTCTTTTGGGGCAATTTTTACCTTTTTGGGTCGATTTTGGTTCTTTTCTGCCGATTTTTGTCTTTTTTGATCAATTTTGGAACTTTTTGGCCGATTTTTGGCTCTTTTGGGTCGATTTTTTTCTCTTTTTGGCCAACTTTTGACTTTTTGGGGTCAATTTTGTCTCCTTTTGTCCCTTTTGGTTCAATTTTTGAATTTTTTGGGTCGATTTTGGTTCTTTTGAGCCAATTTTGGCTCTTTTGGGTCGATTTTGGCTCTTTTGGCCAATTTTTGGGTTTTTTTGGGTCGATTTTGGCTCCTTTTTGCCAATTCTTGTCCTTTTGGGCCAATTTTGGCTCTTCTGGCCAATTTTGGGATTTTTTTTGCTACTTTTGTTCCTTTTTTTGCCAATTTTTGGATTTTTTTGCCAATTTTGTCTCCTTTTGGCCAATTTTTGGTTTTTTGGGGTCGATTTTTTTGTCCTTTTGGCCGATTTTTGTCTCTTTTGGGCCATTTTTGCCTCTTTTCCTCATTTCCCCCCAAATTTTGCCTCTTTTTCCGCCATTTTCACCCAAAATCGTCTCCCCTCCCCCACTCCTGCCTCAAAAAAAACCCCAAAACCCCAAATTTCCACATTTTCCTACGCAAAAAAAAAGCACAAAAATGGTTCAATTTCCCGAAATTTTCCACTTTTTTTCCCCATTTTCCCGAATTTTCCCCAATTTCCCCCCAATTCTTTCCCCTTTTCCCGGTGAAATCCACCCAAAAAAAGTCCCAAAAATCACATTTTTCGTACACAAAAAGCACAACATTGGTTCCATTTCCCCGAATTTCCCCCAATTCTTTCAGTTTTTCCTCAATTTTCCTCAATTTCCCCAATTTTTTCCACATTTTTCCCATTTTTCTCCCAGATGTTCCCCATTTCCCCCCCATTTTTCCCAATTTCCCCCCATTTCCCCCATTTTCCCTATTTTCCCCATTGTTTTGTAATTTTTTTTCCCCATTTCCCCCATTTTTCCCATTTTCCCCAATTCTCCCCATTTCCCCCCATTTTTTCCCATTTTTCCCCAATTTCCCCCATATTTCCCCCCCTTTTCCCCCAATTTCCCCCATTTTTCCAATTCCCCCCCCATTTTCCCCTCATTTCCCCCCATTTTTCCCAATTTTTCCCATTTTTTCCCCAATTTTTCCCCCCATTTTTCCCCATTTTCCTCCATTTTTTCCCATTTTCCCAATTTTTCCCACTTCCCCCATTTTTTTCCTATTTTCCCCTCATTCCCCCCCTTTTTTCCCAATTTTCCCCCATTTCCCCCCATTTTTTCCACATTTTTCCAATTTTTTCACAGATTTTCCCCATTTCCCCCCCATTTTTCCCAATTTTCCCATTTTTCCCCATTTCCCCCATTTTTCCCAATCCCCCCATTTCCCCCAATTTTTCCCAAATTTTCCCCAATTTTCCCCCATTTCCCCCCATTTTCCCCCATTTTTTCCCCATTTTTTCCCCATTTTTTCCCATTTTCCCCCCATTTTTTCCCAAATTCTTCCCATTTTCCCCATTTTTCCCCCCATTTCCCCCATTTTTTCCCATTCCCCCCATATTTCCCCATTTTTCCCCATTTTTCCCCATTTCCCCCTCATTTCCCACCATTTTCCCCCCATTTTCCCCCAATTATCCCCAATTTTTCCCCCAATTTTTCCCCAATTTCCCCCCAAATTTTCCCATTTTTCCCCAATTTTTCCCCCATTTCCCCTCCTCCCCTCCCCCACCCAGCCTTTTTTTCCCAATTTCCCCTTTTCTGGCCCCAAAGCGAGGGCGGTTTTTTGGCGCCGCTGTGGCACCGTGGGAGCGGCGCCGGCGCCGCCGCCGCTGCTGCTCCCGGGGGCGCGCCCGGCCCCAAAAACCCCGACGGCCCCAAAATCCCCGCCTTTCACCCCAAAATCCCCTTTTCCCAAAAAATATCTCCATTTCCCCCATTTTCCACCCAATTCCCACCAAAAATCCCCCTTTTTCCCCAAAAAAATATCAATTTTCCCCCCAAAAAATCTCATTTTTTCCCTTTTTCCCCCCAAAAAATCTCAATTTTTTCCCATTTTTTCCCCCAAAAATCTCATTTTTTCCCTTTTTCCCCCCAAAAAATCGCAATTTTTTCCCATTTCCCCCAAAAATCTCAATTTTTTCCCATTTTTCCCCAAAAATCTCATTTTTTTCCTCAAAAAAATCTCAATTTTCCCCATTTTCCACCCAAATCCCACCAAAAATCCCCCTTTTTCCCCAAAAAAACCCCAAATTTTTCCCATTTTTTCCCCAAAAATCTCAATTTTTTCCCATTTCCCCCCCCAAAAAAATCTCCATTTTTCCCCATTTTCACCCCCAAAATCTCAAATTTTTCCCATTTTCCCCCCAAAATCTCAATTTTTCTCCCATTTTCCCCCAAAAATCTCAATTTTTCCCCATTTTTCCCAAAAAATCTCAATTTTTTCCTCCAAAAAATCCCAATTTTCCCTATTTTCCCCCAATTCCCACCAAATTTCCCCCTTTTCCCAAAAAAAAATCTCAATTTTCTCCCCTTTTCCCCCCAAAAATCTCAATTTTTCCATTTCCCCCCCAAAAAATCTCAATTTTCCCCATTTTTCACCCAATTCCCACCAATTTTCCCCCTTTTTCCCCCAAAAAATCTCAAATTTTTCCCATTTTTTCCCCCAAAAATCTCATTTTTTCCCTTTTTCCCCCCAAAAAATCGCAATTTTTTCCCATTTTTTCCCCAAAAATCTCAACTTTTTCCCATTTTCCCCCCAAAAATCTCAAATTTTTCCCCTTTTTCCCCCAAAAAATCTCAATTTTCCCCATTTTTCACCCAAATCCCACCGAATTTCCCCCTTTTTCCCCCAAAAAAATCTCAATTTTCCCCCATTTTTCCCCAAAAAATTTCAATTTTTTCCCATTTTCCCCCAAAAATCTCAATTTTTCCCCATTCCCCCCCATTTCCCCCCCCAAATCTCATTATTTTCCCATTTTTTTCTGTTTTTTCCCATTTTTTTCCCAATTTCCCCAAAAACCCCGCCGGGATTTTTCCCATTTTTCCCCATTTTTCCCCCCAATTTTTTCCCATTTTCGCCCCCATTTCCGACCCCATTTTTCCCATTTTCCCCCAAAAATCCACCCAAAAAATCACAAAAAAAATCGCAAAAAATTTTGCATTTTCTGCACACAAAAAGCACCAAAATCGCTCAATTCCCACATTTCCCCTCTTTTTTATTTATTTTTTTTTCACAGATTTTCTCTCTTTTCTCCCCGTCCCGCGGTCAAAAAAAAAAAACCCAAAAAACCCCAAAAAAGCCAAAACACCAAAAAACACAAAAAACCTAAAAATAGTAAAAAAACCCTTAAAAAGACCCAAAAAAGAACCAAAAACACAAAAAAAAACCCCAAAAAAATCCCAAAACACCAAAAAACACAAAAAATCCCCAAAAACAGTAAAAACACTTTAAAAACACCCAAAAAAAGAACCAAAAACAACAAAAAAAACCCTAAAAAAACCCACAAAACACCAAAAAAAAAATCAAAAGTCCTTAAAAATAGTAAAATAACCTTTAAAACACCCCAAAAAAATAAAAAAAAAAACCCAAAAAAACCCCAAAAAACAAAAAAAAACCTCCCAAAACACCAAAAAAAACCCCCCAAAAAATCCCAAAAAAACCCCAAAAAAATCCAAAACCACAAAAAAATCTCTAAAAACAGTAAAAATCCCTTAAAACCCCCCCAAAAGAACAAAAAAAAAACCCAAAACAAAAAAACCCCAAAACACCAAAAAACACCAAAAAAACACCAAAAATCCCCCCAAAAAACGGTAAAAACACCTTAAAAACACCCAAAAAAGAACCAAAAACACACAAAAAAAAACCCCAAAAAACCCCCAAAAATACCAACCCCCCCCAAAAAAAACCCCAAAAAATCCAATTTTCCCCCCCAAAAAACCCGATTATTCCTCCCCGGAAAATACCTGATTTTTTCCCCCAAAAAACCCCAATTTTCCCCTCAAAAAAACCCCAAAAACCCCGATTTTTCCCCAAAAAAATCCCCGATATTTCCCCAAACCCCCCCGATTTTCCTCAAAAATCTCCGATTTTTCCCGCCCAAAAATCGCAAAAATCCCCGATTTTCGCCCCCCAAAAAAACCCGATTTTTCCCGAAAAAAAAACCCAAAAAACCCCGATTTTTCCCCAAAAAATCCCCGATTTTCGCCCCCCCAAAAAACCCGATTTTTCCCGAAAAAAAAAAACCGAAAAAAACCCCGATTTTTCCCCAAAAAATCCCCGATTTTTCCCGAAAAAACCCCAAAAAAACCCGATTTCCCCCCCCAAAAAAAACCAATTTTCCCCCCAAAAAAACCCCGATTTTTACCCCCCAGAAAACCCAATTTTCTCTCAAAAAAAAACCCCCAAAAAAACCCGATTTTTACACAAAAAAACCCCGATTTTTACCCAAAAAAACCCCGATTTTTACCCAAAAAAACCCCGATTTTTCCCCCCAAAAACCCGATTTTTACCCAAAAAAACCCGATTTTTACCCAAAAAAACCCCGATTTTTCCCCCCAAAAAACCCGAGTTTTTCCCCCAAAAACCCGATTTTTACCCCCAAAAAACCCCAATTTTTACCCCAAAAAAAACCGTTTTCCGCCCCCCCTTTTTCCCGGCTTTTTCCCCGTTTCCTCCCCATTTTCGCGGGGTTTTTTTCCCGCTTTTCCCCATTTTTCCCGGGTTTTCTCCCCATTTTTCCCGGGTTTCCTCCCCCTTGTCGCGGGTTTTTCCCGTTTTCGCGGGATATTTTTCCCCCCATTTTCCCGTTTTTTTTTTTTTTTTTTCCCCGTTTTTTTTCCCGTTTTTTTTTCCGTTTTCGCGGGTTTCCCCCCATTTTCCCGCGTTTTCTCCCCCGTTTTCCCGGTTTTTTTTTCCCGGTTTTTTTTTCCCGCTTTTTTTTCCCCGGTTTTTTTTCCCCGTTCTCGCTGGTTTTCCCCATTTTCCCGGGTTTTTCCCCATTTTCCCGGTTTTTTCCCCATTTTCCCGGGTTTTTCCCCATTTTCCCGTTTTTTTTCCCGTTCCCGCGGGTTTTCCCCATTTTCCCGGGTTTTTCCCCATTTTCCCGGGTTTTTTCCCCATTTTCCCGGTTTTTTTTTCCCGTTTTCGCGGGTTTTCCCCGTTTTCCCGGATTTTCCCCCATTTTCCCGGGATTTTCCCCCATTTTCCCGGGTTCCCCCCATTTTCCCGGTTTTTTTCCCCATTCTCCCGGGTTTTTTCCCATTTTCCCGTTTTTTTCCCCATTCTCCCGGGTTTTTTCCCATTTTCCCGGGTTTTCCCCATTCTCCCGGTTTTTTCCCCATTCTCCCGGGTCCCCCCCATTTTCCCGCGGGTTTTCCCCCGTTCCCGCGGGTTTTCCCCATTCTCCCGGTTTTTTCCCCATTCTCCCGGGTTCCCCCCATTTTCCCGCGGGTTTTTTCCCGTTTTCCCGCGCGTTTCCCCCGTTTTCCCGCGGTTTTTGCGCGGGCCGGCGCGCGGCCCCGCCCACCGTGGGTCGCTATTGACGCCTGGGGCAGCGGCACGATCGTCACGGTGTCCAGCGGTGAGTGCCGAGCCCCAAATCCCCACTTTTCACCCCAAAATCCCGAATCCTCACCCCAAAATTCCGAATCCTCACCCCAAAATTCCGAATTTTCACCCGAAATCCCCACTTTTCACCCCGAAATTCCGAATTTTCACCCCAAATTTCCGAATTTTCACCCAAAATCCCCACTTTTCACCCCGAAATCGCCACTTTTCACCCCGAAATCCTGACTTTCCACCCCAAAATTCCGATTTTTCACCCCAAAATTCCGAATTTTCACCCCAAAATCCTGATTTTCGCCCCCAAATCGCGACTTTTTCACCCCGAAATCGTGATTTTTCACCCCAAAATCGTGATTTTTCAACCCGAAATTCAAAAATTTCACCCCGAAATCGCGACTTTTCAACCAAAATTCCGAATTTTCACCCCAAAATCGCCACTTTTCACCCCAAAATCGCGATTTTCACCCCAAAATCGCCACTTTTCACCTCAAAATCGCCACTTTTCACCCCAAAATCGCGATTTTCACCCCAAAATCGCCACTTTTCACCCCAAAATCCCCCCCGAATTCCCATTTGTTATCCCAAAATCCGGAATTTTCACCCCAAAATCCCGAATTTTCACCCCAAGATTGTGATTATATTTTCACCCAAAAATTCCCATTTTTTACCCCAAAAATTCCCATTTTTTACCCCAAAAATTCCCATTTTTTCACCCCAAAATTCCCATTTTTTCCCCAAAATCCCCATTTTTCGCCCCAAAATTCCCATTTTTTTACCCCAAAATTCCCATTTTTTCACCCCAAAATTCCCATTTTTTTACCCCAAAATCCCCATTTTTCGCCCCAAAATTCCCATTTTTTTACCCCAAAAATTCCCATTTTTTCACCCCAAAATTCCCATTTTTTCACCCCAAAATCCCCATTTTTTCACCCCAAAATCCCCATTTTTCGCCCCAAAAATTGTGATTTTTTTCACCCCAAAAATTGTGATTTTTTTGCCCCAAAAATGCAAAATTTTCACCCCCAAATTCGATTTCTTTTAACCCCAAAATCCCCCGAATTCACCCCAAAATTCCCCTTCCCCCCAACCCCGGAGCGCGTTTGGCGGGAAAATCGGCTTTTGGCGGGAAAAAATTTGGGGGGGGGGGGGGTTTGGCGGGAAAATCGGGGGGGTTTGGCGGGAAAACTTGAAAAATTTAAGGCAGAAATTTGAATTTTTAGGGATGAAAATTTGGATTTTTAGGGAGAAAAAAAAGTGGAATTTTAGGGATAAAAATTCGGAATTTTTTTGGGCAGAAATTCGGGGTTTTTTAGGTGAAAATGTTGGAATTTTGGAGGCAAAAATTCGGATTTTTAGAGGCAGAAATTTCAGATTTTTGGGGGTTAAAATTTTGAATTTTTAGGGATTAAAAAAATTGGAATTTTTAAGTGGAAAATTTGGAATTTTAGGGATAAAAATCCAGGTTTTTAGGGACGAAAATTTGGGTTTCTTAGGGCAGAAATTTCAATTTTTAAGGGCAGAAATTTTCAGATTTTTAGCGAAAAAAAATTCGGATTTTTAGGCCCAAAAATTTGAATTTTTAGGTCCAAAAATTTGAATTTTTAGGTCCAAAAATTGGGATTTTTAGGGGCAGAAATTTGGATTTTTTTAAAGCGAAAAATTTGAGATTTGTTTTTTGGCGAAAATTTGAATTTTAAACCGGATTAAAAAATCGATTAAAAAGCGAATAAAAATCCATGGAAAGGCAATTAAGAACTAATTAAAAATGGATTAAGAATAGAATTAAAATAATTAAAATTGGATTAAAATAATTAAAATTTTGATTAAAAAATTGATTAAAATTCAATTAAAATCGATTAAAAATTGACGAAAAATCAATTTAAAGTCAATTAAAATCCCGATTAAAACCTAATTAAAACCCAATTAAAATCAAATTAAAAATCAAATTAAAATCGATTAAAAATTGATTAAAATTCAATAAAAATTGGATTAAAATTGGATTCAAATTCAATTCAAATCGATTAAAAATTAATTAAAATCGATTGACGATAAATTAAAAATCAATTAAAATCCCGATGAAAACCTAATTAAAGCCCAATTAAAAATCAAATTAAAATCGATTAAAATTCGATTAAAAATTGATTAAAATTCGATTAAAAATTGGCTAAAAAATGAATTTATAATTAATTAAAAATCCAATTAAAGCCACGATTGAAACCTAATTAAAACCTAATTAAAAATTAAGGAAAAAATGATTAAAATCTGATTAAAATCTGATTAAAAACCGATTAAAACTCAATTAAAAATCAATTAAAACTCAATTAAAAATCAATTAAAAACCGGATTAAAACCCAATAAAAAACCCAATTAAAACCTAATTAAAACCGAATTAAACCCGAATTAAAAGGCCAATTAAAACCTAATTAAAATTGATTAAAAACCGATTAAAACTCAATTAAAAATCAATTAAAAATCAATTAAAAACCGGATTAAAACCCGATTTAAAACCGAATTAAAACCGAATTAAAACCGAATTAAAAAGCCAATTAAAACCTAATTAAAATTGATTAAAAACAGATTAAAACTCAATTAAAAATCAATTAAAACTCAATTAAAAACCGAATTAAAACCGAATTAAAAAGCCAATTAAACCCCAATTAAAACCGAATTAAAACTGATTAAAAATGGAATTAAAATCGATCAAAATTGGGTCAAAATTGGGTCAAAAATTGAATTTTTTTCTCCCCCCCAAAAAAGGGGGAAGCGAAAACCGAGAGGCCCCAAAAAG
Organism: Vidua chalybeata; assembly: GCF_026979565.1. Lineage (NCBI taxonomy): Eukaryota > Metazoa > Chordata > Aves > Passeriformes > Viduidae > Vidua > Vidua chalybeata. The sequence continues at coordinate 210,176 of NW_026530311.1, forward strand.
GGGAAATTTGGCCCCCAAAAAAAAGTTTCGAAAACAACAAAAAAAAGGGAAATTGGGGCTTTTTGGGCGGAAATCCCAAATTCTGGGCAAAACAACAGCTGGGGGCAGAAATTGGGGCAAAAAATGGGATTTTTGGGGCAAATTTGGGTGAAAAAATGAAGATTTTGGGGGGAAAATTGGGGGTTTTAGAGAGGAAAAATTGGATTTTTTTAGGGGAAAAATTTAAATTTTTAGAGGGAAAATTTGGGGTAAAAATTGGAATTTTTGGGGGAGTTTTGGGTGAAAAAAAGAAGTTTTTTGGGGGCAAAATTGGGGATTTTAGAAGGGAAAAATTGGATTTTTAAGGGGGAAAAAATTGAATTTTCAGGGAGAAATTTGGGGTAAAAAATTGAAATTTTTGGGGGAGTTTCGGGTGAAAAAAATTAAGACTTTTGGGGCAAAATTTGGGATTTTTAGAGGTGAAAAATTGAATTTTTTAGGGGGAAAAAATTGAATTTTCGGGGAGAAAAATTCGGGGTTTTAGAGGAAAGAAATTGAAAATTTTTATGGGGGAAATTTTGGGTTAAAAAAGCGATTTTTTGGTCAAAAAATCGAAGTTTTCGAGGGGGGAAAAAATCGAATTTTTGGGGAGAATTCGGGTGAACAAATTTTAATCGATTTTAATTAAATTTTAATTGGTTTTTAATTGGTTTTTAATTGGTTTTAATTGATTTTTAATCGACTCTAAATTTTTTTTAAACGGAATTAATTTCGTTTTAATTGGAATTAATTGAGTTTTAATCGGCTTTAATTGGTTTTATCTGAATTAATTTGATTTTAATCGGTTTTAATTGGTTTTTATCAGAATTAATTGAATTTAATTGGCTTTAATTGGTTTTTAACAGAATTAATTGAGTTTTAATCGGCTTTAATTGGTTTTTAAAGGAATTAATTGAATTTTAATCGGCTTTAATTGGTTTTTATCAGAATTAATTGAATTTAATTGGCTTTAATTGGTTTTTAACAGAATTAATTGAATTTTAATCGGCTTTAATTGGTTTTTATCAGAATTAATTGAATTTAATTGGCTTTAATTGGTTTTTAAAGGAATTAATTAATTTTAATCGGCTTTAATTGTTTTTTTCTCAGAATTAATTGAATTTTAATCGGCTTTAATTGGTTTTTATCAGAATTAATTGATTTTAATTGGCTTTAATCGGTTTTTAAAGGAATTAATTGATTTTAATTGCCTTTAATTGGTTTTTAAAGGAATTAATTGAGTTTTAATTGGCTTTAATTAGAATTAATTGATCTTTAATTGGTTTTTATTAGAATTAATTGAGTTTTAATCGGCTTTAATTGGTTTTTATCAGAATTAATTGAGTTTTAATCGGCTTTAATTAGTTTTTAACAGAATTAATTTGATTTTAATTGGTTTTAATTGGTTTTTAAAGGAATTAATTGAGATTTAATCGGCTTTAATTGGTTTTTAACAGAATTAATTGATTTTAATTGGTTTTTATCAGAATTAATTGAATTTTAATCGGCTTTAATTGGTTTTTATCAGAATTAATTGATTTTAATTGGCTTTAATCGGTTTTTAAAGGAATTAATTGATTTTAATCGCCTTTAATTGGTTTTTAACAGAATTAATTGAGTTTTAATTGGCTTTAATTAGAATTAATTGATCTTTAATTGGTTTTTATTAGAATTAATTGATTTTAATCGGTTTTAATTGCTTTTTATCAGAATTAATTGAACTTAATTGGTTTTTATCAGAATTAATTGAGTTTTAATCGGCTTTAATTAGTTTTTAACAGAATTAATTTATTTTAATTGACTTTAATTAGAATTAGTTGAATTTAATTGGATTTAATGGGTTTTTATCAGAATTAATTGATTTTAACTGGTTTTTAACAGAATTAATTGAGTTTTAATCGATTTTAATTGCTTCTTATCAGAATTAATTGATTTTAATTGGCTTTAATTGGTTTTCAGCGGAATTAATTTGATTTTAATTTGCTTTAAATGGCCTTTAGCGGAATTAATTCCATTTTAATTCGTTTTAATTGATTATTAGTGCAATTAATTTCATTTTAATTGCCTTTTATCCTTTTAATTGATTTTTAAGGGAATTAATTCAGCATTAATTGGCTTTAAATGGTTTTTATCGGAATTAATTTCGTTTTATTTGTTTTTTTAAATGCAATTAATTTCATTTTAATTGGTTTCAACCGGAACTCAAGGGAATTAATTGTTTTAATTGGTTTTAATCGCTTTTAATCGGTTTTTAAGGGAATTAATTCCGTATTAATTGGTTTTTATCAGAATTAATTTCATTTTAATTGGTTTTATTTGGTTTTTATTCGAATTAATTTCGTTTTAATTGGTTTTAATCGGTTTTTAAGGGAGTTAATTCCGTATTAATTGGTTTTTATTGGTTTTTAGAAGAATTAATTTAATTTTAATTGGTTTTATTTGGTTTTTATTTTAATTAATTTTGTTTTAATTGGTTGTTAGTGCAATTAATTACATTTTAATTGGTTTAATTGGTTTTTAAGGCAATTAATTTCCTTTTAATCGGTTTTAATCGGTTTTTAAGGGAATTAATTCACTTTTAATTGGAATTAATTTCGTTTTAATTGGTTTTATTTGGTTTTTATTTTAATTAATTTCCTTTTAATTGGTTTTTATCGGTTTTCAAGGGAATTAATTCAGTTTTAATTGGAATTAATTTCGTTTTAATTGGTTTTTAGGGCAATTAATTTCATTTTAATTGGTTTAATTGGTTTTTATTTTAATTAATTACATTTTAATTGGTTTTAATCGGTTTTCAAGGGAATTAATTCACTTTTAATTGGAATTAATTTCCTTTTAATTGGTTTTTAGGGCAATTAATTTCATTTTAACTGGGCCATACTGGTCTGGACTGGTCCGGACTGGTTTTTATTGGTTTATACTGGTCTATACTGGTTTATACTGGTCCGGACTGGTTTATACTGGTCCATACTGGTCCATACTGGTCCATACTGGTTTAACTGGTCCATACTGGTCCATACTGGTTTTTACTGGTTTATACTGGTTTTACTGGTCTGTACTGGTCCAGACTGGTTTGTACTGGTCCAGATTGGTTTTTACTGGTCCATACTGGTCTGGACTGGTTTTTACTGGTCCTGACTGGTTTTTACTGGTTTATACTGGTCCATACTGGTTTTTCCTGGTCCATACTGGTCCATACTGGTTTTTACTGGCTTATACTGGTCCAGATTGGTTTTTACTGGTTTTTACTGGTCCATACTGGTCTGGATGGGTCTGTACTGGCCCAGACTGGTTTTTACCAGTCCGTACTGGTCCATACTGGTTTTTACTGGTTTTTACTGGTCTGGACTGGTTTATACTGGTTTATACTGGTTTTTACTGGTCCCGACTGGTTTTTACTGGTCTCTACTGGTCCCTACTGGTCTGTACTGGCCCGGACTGCTTTTTACCGGTCCGTACTGGTCCATACTGGTTTTTACTGGTTTGTACTGGTCAAGCTGGGGTGGCTGAGGGTACTGGGACTGGTCCATACTGGTCTGTACTGGTTTATACTGGTTTTTACTGGTCGAGCTGGGGGTCCTGGGGCTGCCAGTACTGGTCTGGACTGGTTTTTACTGGGCCATACTGGTCTGTACTGGTCCAAACTGGTTCGTACTGGTCAAGCTGGGGTGGCTGCGGGTGCCGGGACTGGTCTGTACTGGTCTATACTGGTCTGTACTGGTCCATACTGGTTTGGACTGGTCTGTACTGGTCCATACTGGTTTTTACTGGTCTGTACCAGTCAAGCTGGGGGGGCTGAGGGTGCCGGTACTGGTTTGGACTGGTTTGTACTGGTCCATACTGGTCCATACTGGTTTGTACTGGTCAAGCTGGGGGTCCTGGGGCTGCCAGTACTGGTTTATACTGGTTTGTACTGGTTTGTACTGGTCCATACTGGTCTGTACTGGTCAAGCTGGGGGGGCTGAGGCCGCCGATACTGGTTTATACTGGTTTGGACTGGTCCATACTGGTTTGGACTGGTCCATACTGGTCCATACTGGTTTGGACTGGGACCAGAACCCCAAAAGCGCCGATTTCCCCCCAAAACCGGCAAAATTTGGGGAAAATCGGGAATTTCCACCCAAAATTTGGGAATTTCCACCCAAAATTGGGAAAATTTGACCCAAAATTGGGATTTTTAACCAAAAAATTGGGAATTTCCACCCAAAATTTGGGATTTTTTGACCCAAAATTTGGGAACTTTCACCCAAAATTGGAAATTTCCACCCAAAATTTGGGAATTTTGACCCAAATTTAGGAATTTGGACCAAAATTGGGATTTTTCACCCAAAATTTGGGAATTTTTGACCCAACTTCGGGAATTTTGGGCCAAAATTGGGAATTTTCGCCCAAAATTACGGAATTTCCACCAAAAATTTGGGAATTTTGACCCCAAATTGGGAATTTTCAACCGAAATTTGGGAATTTTGGACCAAAATTGGGAATTTTCACCCAAAATTTGGGATTTTTTACCCAAAATTGGGAATTTTGACCCAAAATTGGGAATTTTGGACAGAAAAATCAGGAATTTTAAACCCAAAATGGGAGTTTACCAGGAAAAAATTGGGATTTTCACCCGAAATTGGGATTTTTGATCCAAAAAAATTGGAATTTTGACCAAAAAAGGGAATTTTCCATAAAAAAATTTGGGATTTTTCACCCAAAATTTGGGAATTTTGGCCAAAAAAAGGGAATTTTCCACAAAAAAAATTCGGGAATTTTCACCAGAAATGGGGGATTTTTCACCAAAAAAAAAAAAAGGGAATTTCGATGAAAATTTGGGAATTTTCACCCCCCCAAAAAATCAGGAATTTTAAAGAAAAAAAATGGGATTTTTCCCACCAACAAAAAAAAAAAGGGAATTTGGACCAAAAATTGGGAATTTTCACCCAAAAAAAGGGAATTTTCCGCGGAAAAAATGGAAAATTTTCGCCGAAAATGGGAATTTTTCATGGAATTTTTGGTGGAAATTTTTGGTGGGATTTTGGTGGAATTTTCTACCGAATTTTCTCGGAATTTTCACCAATTTCCCGCCGGAATTTTTGTGGAATTATCACCAAATTTTCATGGAATTTTTGCGGATTTTGGTGGAATTTTTAGTGGGATTTTGGTGGAATTTTTTGTGGAATTTTCGCAAAATTTTGGCCGAATTTTCACCGAATTTCCTCTGAATTCTCGTTGAGTTTCCGCCGGAATTTTTGCGGCATTTTCACCAAATTTTCCCCGAAATTTTGCGGAATTTTCACCAAATTTCCGTGGAATTCCCGCTGAATTTTCGCCGAATTTTTCCCTGAATTTCCACCAGAATTTTGGTCGAATTTCTGCAGATTTTTTGGTCCAATTTTCACCAAATTTTGGCCAAAATTTCCACCTTTTTTTGACGGGATTTTCGCGCATTTCAACGACATTTTCCTGGTTTTAACCAAATTCTCCGTCGGCTGCCGAATTTCCATCCGATTCCGGCTGAATTTCCTCAAAATTCCCGCTGAATTTTCATGGAATTTTCGTGGAATTTTCATGGAATTTTTTTTGCTGAATTTTCACGGAATTTTCACGGAATTGTTTTTGCTGAATTTCCTGGATTTTTCGCGGATTTTTGGTGGAATTTTTAGCGGGATTTTTGTGGATTTCCTCTGGATTCTCGTTGGGTTTCCGCCGGAATTTTGGTGAAGTTTTCACCAAATTTTCCCGGAAGTTTTGCGGAATTTTGCTGAATTCCCACTGAGTTTTTCCCTGAAATTTCCACCAGAATTTTGCTGAGTTTCCACCGGAATTTTGGTCAAATTTCCGCAGATTTCGGCCAAATTCCCACTTTTTTCGACGGGATTTTCGCGCCGTTCAGCCGAATTCCCACTGTTTTTGACGGAATTTCCCATTTTTTAACCCAAATTTCGGGACTTTTTCCCCCCCCGCCCCCCGCAGCCGCCGCCCTGGCCCCGGATCTGTTCCCGCTGTCGCCGTGCGGCGCCGGCTCGCGCTTCTCCGTCGGCTGCCGAATTTTCATCCAATTCCGGCTGAATTCCCTCAAAATTCCCGCTGAATTTTCGTGAAATTTTCATGAAATTTTCGTGGAATTTTCATGGAATTTTTTTTGCTGAATTTTCGCGGATTTCTGGTGGAATTTTTAGCGGGATTTTCGCGGAACTTCGGTGGGATTTTTGTGGATTTCCTCTGGATTCTCGTTGGGTTTCCGCCAGAATTTTGGTGACGTTTTCACCAAATTTTCCCGGAAGTTTTGCGGAATTTTGCTGAATTCCCACTGAGTTTTTCCCTGAAATTTCCACCAGAATTTTGCTGAGTTTCCACCGGAATTTTGGTCAAATTTCCGCAGATTTCGGCCAAATTCCCACTTTTTTCGACGGGATTTTCGCGCCGTTCAGCCGAATTCCCACTGTTTTTGGACGGGATTTTCGCCGATTTCGTCCGAATTTCCCATTTTTTAACCCAAATTTCGGGACTTTTTCCCCCCCCCCCCGCAGCCGCCGCCCTGGCCCCGGATCTGTTCCCGCTGTCGCCGTGCGGCGCCGGCTCGCGCTTCTCCGTCGGCTGCCGAATTTTCATCCAATTCCGGCTGAATTCCCTCAAAATTCCCGCTGAATTTCCGTGGAATTTTTGTAAAATTTTAGTGGAATTTTCATGGAATTTTTTTTGCTGAATTTTCGCGGATTTCTGGTGGAATTTTTAGCGGGATTTTCGCGGAACTTCGGTGGGATTTTCGTGGATTTCCGCTGGATTCTCGTTGAGTTTCCGCCGGAATTTTGGTGAAGTTTTCACCAAATTTTCCCGGAAGTTTTGCGGAATTTTGCTGAATTCCCACTGAGTTTTTCCCTGAAATTTCCACCAGAATTTTGCTGAGTTTCCACCGGAATTTTGGTCAAATTTCCGCAGATTTCGGCCAAATTCCCACTTTTTTCGACGGGATTTTCGCGCCGTTCAGCCGAATTCCCACTGTTTTTGGACGGGATTTTCGCCGATTTCGTCCGAATTTCCCATTTTTTAACCCAAATTTCGGGACTTTTTCCCCCCCCCCCCGCAGCCGCCGCCCTGGCCCCGGATCTGTTCCCGCTGTCGCCGTGCGGCGCCGGCTCGCGCTTCTCCGTCGGCTGCGTCGCCGTCGGCTTCTTCCCGGCGCCGCTCGACTTCTCCTGGAGCGACCGGCACAACGGCAGCGTGGCCGCCGGCGCCGCCGCCGCCTTCCCGGCCGCGCCGCGCTCCGGAACGTTCCTGGCGGCCTCGCGCCTCGGCATGGAGCTGGAGGAGGGGAAGTCCCGGCAGCCCTTCCGGTGCCACGCCCGGCACGCCCGCGGCAGCCGCAGCGCCGAGGTGTCGAACCCAGGTGGGGGAGGCACGGTGGGGGAAGGGAGCGGGGAAAACGGGGTGAAAATGGGGGGGGAATGGTCAAAAAAAATGGCACAAATGGTGTGGAAAATGGGCGAAAAAATGGGCAAAAAAATGGCACAAATGGTGTGGAAAATGGGCGAAAAAATGGGCAAAAAAATGGCACAAATGATGTAAAAATGGGCAAAAAAAATGGCACCAATAATGTAAAAAAATGGCCCAAAAAATGGCCCAAAAAATGGCACAAATGATGTGAAAAATGGGCAAAAAAAATGGCACCAATAACGTAAAAAAATGGCCCAAAAAATGGCCCAAAAAATGGCACAAATGATGTGAAAAAAATGGCAAAAAAATGGTCCCAATGATGTGAAAAATGGGGGAAAGAATGGGCAAAAAAATGGCACAAATGATGTGAAAAATGGGCAAAAAAATGGCACCAATAACGTAAAAAAATGGCCCAAAAAATGGTCCAAAACATGTCCAAAATGGCCCAAAAAATGGTCCAAAACATGTCCAAAATGGCCCAAAAAATGGCACAAATGACGTAAAAAAAATGGAAAAAAAATGGCCCAAATGATGTGAAAAATGGCCCAAAAAATGGCACCAATAACATAAAAAAATGGCCCAAAAATGGTCCAAAACATGTCCAAAATGGCCCAAAAAATGGCCCAAAAAATGGCACAAATGATGTGAAAAATGGGGGAAAAAATGGGCCAAAAAATGGCACAAATGATGTGAAAAATGGCCCAAAAAATGGCACCAATAACGTAAAAAAATGGCCCAAAAAATGGACCAAAACATGTCCAAAATGGCCCAAAAAATGGCACAAAAAATGGCCCAAATGATGTGAAAAATGGGCAAAAAAATGGCACAAATGATGTGAAAAATGGGCAAAAAAATGGCCCAAAAGATGTCTGAAGTGGCCCAAAGAATGGCACCAGTGTTGCCAAAAATGGCCCAAAAAATGGTCCAAAAAATGTCCGAAATGGCCCAAAAAATGGCCAAAAAAATGGCCCAAATGACATAAAAAAATGGCCCAAATAATGTAATAAAATGGCCCAAATAATGTAAAAAATGGCCCAAAAGATGGCACCAATGTTGCCAAAAATGGCCCAAAAAATGGTCCCAAAAATCTCCTTAATGGCCCAAAAAATGTCCAAAATGACCCAAAAGAAGGCCCAAAAAATGGCACAGATGTCCTCAAAAATATTCAAAAAAATGTCCCAAGTAACGTCCGAAATGGCAAAAAAATCGTCCCAAAAATGGCCCAAATGTCCACAAAAATAGCCCCAAAAAATGGCCCAAATAACGTGAAAAATGGAAAAAAAATGGCCCAAAAAATGGCCCAAAAAATGTCCGAAATGGCCCAAAAAATGGCCCAAAAAATGTCCGAAATGGCCCAAAAAATGACCCAAAAAATGGCACCACTGTCCCCAAAAATATTCCAAAAATAACGTCCAAAATGTCCCCAAAATGGCCCAAAAAATGGCCCAAAAACACCAAAAAAACCCCCAAATAATATCCGAAAAAATGTCCCAAAGAAATTTTAGGATTTCCCCCCAAAATTACGAATTTCCCCCAAAATTCAAAGTTTTCTCCCCAAATTTTGGGGTTTTCCATCCCAATTTCAGGATTTCCCCCGAATTTTGGAATTTCTCCCAAAATCCCTCATTTCCACCCCCAAATTTTGGGGTTTTCCATCCAAATTTTAGGATTTCCCCCGAATTTTGGAATTTCTCCCAAAATCCCTCATTTCCACCCCCAAATTTTGGGGTTTTCCATCCAAATTTTAGGATTTCCCCCCAAATTTTGGCTTTTCCCCCAAAATCCAAAACTCCCCCCCCCCCAAATTTTTGGGTTTTCCATCCAAATTTCAGAATTTCCTCCCAAATTTTGGATTTTTCCCCCAAAATTCAAAGTTTCCACCCCAGATTTTTGAGTTTTCCATCCAAAGTTTGGTATTTCCCCCAAAATCTTGGTTTTTCCCCCAAAATTCAAGGATTTCCTCCAAATTTTTGGGTTTTCTGTCCAAATTTTAGGTTTTCCCCCAAAATCCAAAGTTTTCTCCCCAAATTTTGGGGTTTTCCATCCAAATTTTAGGATTTCCCCCAAAGTTTTGGGTTTTCCCCCCAAAATTCACGGATTTCCTGCAAATTTTTGGGTTTTCCATCCAAATTTTGGTATTGCCCCCAAAATCTTGGTTTTTTTCCCCAAAATTCGAAGCTTTCCTCCGAATTTTTGGGGTTTTCGCCTCAAATTTTAGGATTTCCCCCCAAATTTCGGAATTTCTCCCCAAATCCCTCATTTTTTTCCCCACCCCGCCCCCCCCCCCCGCCAGGTCCCGGCGCGCCGGCGCCGGCGCCGCCGGAGCTCACGCTGCGCCCGCCGTCCCGCGAGGAGTTCCAGGGGCCCTACCGCAACGCCACCCTCCTCTGCCAAATCCGGGGGGCCCGGCGCGGCCTCGGCGCCGCCCCCATCCGGTGGCTCCGCAACGGCGCCCCGGTGCGCGACGGCGTCACCGCCGAGGCGCCGGCGCCGGAAGGTTCCGGGCTCTTCGTGGCCGGCAGCCGGCTGGTGGTGACGGAGACCGAGTGGGAGAGCGGCGTCGTGTTCACGTGCCAGGCCGGCGAGGAGATGAAGAACACCAGCAAGCCCATGGAGTGCGGATGTGAGTTTTGGGGGGGAAACCCGGGATTCTGGGCGTCGTTCCGGGGCGAAATTGCCGGGGAAATCGAGGAAGGGATGGGGTTGGTGGAGGTTGGGTTGGGTTGGATTGAGTTGAGTTGGTTGGGTTGAGTTGAGTTGGGTTGAGTTGGGATGAGTTCATTGGGTTGGGTTGGGTTGGATTGATTGGGTTGAGTTGGGTTGGGTTGGGTTGGGTTGAATTGGGTTGAGTTGGGTTGGATTGGATTGGGTTGAGTTGGGTTGGTTGGGTTGAGTTGGGTTGGTTGGGTTGGGTTGAGTTGAGTTGGGTTGGGTGGAGTTGGGTTCAATTGATTGAGTTGGGTTGGGTTGGGTTGGGTTGGGTTGAGTTGAGTTGAGTTGGTTGGGTTGAGTTGGGTTGGATTGGGTTGGTTGGGTTGCGTTTTGTTGGGTTGAGTTGTGTTCGGTTGGGTTGAGTTCATTGGGTTGAGTTGGGTTGGGTTGAGTTGGTTGGGTTGAGTTGAGTTCCATTGGGTTGAGTTGGATTGGGTTGGGTTCGTTGGATTGGGTTGGGTTCATTGGATTGGGTTGGGTTGGGTTGAGTTGAATTGGGTTGGGTTGGGTTGGGTTGAGTTGGGTTGGGCCATTCTTCACCACCAATGCTCATTTTGGCTTAAAACCGCCCAAAACCATCAACGAGACTCTTCCAGTTGACCGCCGTTCAACGCCAACGCTCATTTTTTGCTGCAAACCCCCCAAAACCACCATGAAGACCCTTCCAGTTGACCCCAACCCCTCGCCCCGCCCCTCTCGCCAACAGACGACCAACCCCTGGCCGCCGGCGACATCCGGGTGGAGGTGGTGCCGCCGCTCTTCGCCGACATCTTCCGCGACCAGGCGGCGCGGCTGACGTGCCGCGTCTCCAACCTGGCGGCGGGCGCCGAGGGCCTGGAGGTGGCGTGGCTCAAGGAGGACGGCGAGGCCCTGGCCACCGAGACGTCGGCGCCGACGCCGCAGCCCAACGGGGTCCTGGTGGCCGAGGGCGTGGCCTCGGTGAGCGTCGAGCTCTGGGAGTCGGGCCAGGAGTTCCGGTGCCGCGTGTCGCACCCGGAGCTGCTCTTCCCCAAGGAGGTGCCCATGAGGAAGACCATGAGTGAGTTTTGGGGTTGGGTTGGGTTGGGTTGGTTGAGTTGGGTTGAGTTGGGTTGGGTTGGGTTGGTTGAGTTGGTTGAGTTGAGTTGAGTTGGGTTGAGTTGGGTTGGGTTGGGTTGGGTTGGTTGAGTTGAGTTGAGTTGAGTTGGGTTGAGTTGGGTTCTGTTGAGTTGAGTTGGGTTGGGTTGGGTTGGGTTGGGTTGGGTTGGGTTGGGTTGGGTTGAGTTGGGTTGGGTTGGGTTGATTGCATTGGGTTGGGTTGGGTTGGCTGAGTTGAGTTGAGTTGGGTTTGGTTGAGTTGGGTTGGGTTGAGTTGGGTTGGGTTGAGTTGGCTTGGGTTGAGTTGATTGCATTGGGTTGGGTTGGGTTGGGTTGGCTGAGTTGGGTTGGGTTGGGTTGGTTGGGTTGAGTTGGGTTGAGTTGAGTTGGGTTGGGTTGGGTTGGGTTGGGTTGGGTTGGGTTGGGTTGAGTTGGGTTGGGTTGAGTTGGGTTGAGTTGAGTTGGGTTGAGTTGAGTTGGGTTGGGTTGGTTGAGTTGGGTGAGTTTGGTTGGGTTGCGTTGTGTTGAGTTGAGTTGGGTTGGGTTGGTTGGGTTGAGTTGAGTTGAGTTGGGTTGAGTTGAGTTGGGTTGAGTTGATTGGGTTGGGTTGGTTGGGTTGAGTTGAGTTGAGTTGAGTTGGGTTGAGTTGAGTTGGGTTGGGTTGGGTTGAGTTGAGTTGAGTTGGGTTGAGTTGAGTTGGGTTGGGTTGAGTTGGGTTGGCTGAGTTGGGTTGGGTTGGGTTGGGTTGGGTTGGGTTGGGTTGGGTTGAGTTGGGTTGGGTTGGGTTGATTGCATTGGGTTGGGTTGGGTTGGCTGAGTTGAGTTGGGTTGGGTTGGTTGGGTTGAGTTGAGTTGAGTTGGGTTGAGTTGAGTTGGGTTGGCTGAGTTGGGTTGGGTTGGGTTGGGTTGGGTTGGAGGAGGAACGGCGGGAAACCCGGAATTTCACCCCAACCCCCCCCAAAACCCCCAAAACCCCCCGATTTCACCCCAAAATCCCCCAAAAACCCCAAACCTCCCCCCAAAAAGCCCAAAAGCCCCTGATTTCACCCCAAAACCCCAAAACCCCCTTAATTCACCCCAAAACCTCCCCAAAAATCCTGAAACCCCCAATTTCACTCCAAAACCCCCAAACCCCCCGATTTCCCCCCAAAACCCCTCAATTTCACCCCAAAAACCCCAAACCCACCGTTTTCACCCCAAAACCCCCCAATTTTCCCCCCCAAAAAATCCCAAAACCCCCGATTCCCCCCAAAAAAAACCCCAATTTCCCCCCAAAAAAACCCTTCAATTTCCCCCCAAAAACCCCAATTTCCCCCCCCCAAAAAAACCAATTTCAGCCCAGAAACCCCAAAACCCCCCGATTTCCCCCCAAAAAACCCAATTTCCCCCCCAAAAAACTCCAATTCCCCCCCAAAAAACCCCAATTTTCCCCCCAAAACCCCCTTAAATTCCCCCCAAAAACCCAAAACCCCCCGATTTCCCCCCAAAAAAACTCCAAAAAACCCCGATTTCCCCCCCAAAAACCCCAATTCCCCCCCCAAAAAAACCCAATTTCAGCCCAAAAAAACCCCAATTCCCCCCCAAAAAAACCCCAAAAAACCCCAGTTTCCCCCCCCAAAAAAACCCAATTTCAGCCCAAAAAAACCCCAATTCCCCCCCAAAAAAACCCAAAAACCCCCCGGTTTCCCCCCAAAAAAAACCCCAAAAAACCCCAAATTCCCCCCAAAAAAACCCCAATTTCCCCCCCCAAAACACCCCAAAACCCCCCGATTTCCACCCAAAAACCCCAAAATCCCCAAAACCCCAATTCCCCCCCAAAAAAAAACCCCAATTTCCCCCCAAAAAACCCCAAAACCCCCCGATTTCCCCCAAAAAACCCCAAAACCCCCGATTTCCCCCCCAAAAACCCCAATTTGCCCCCCAAAAAACCCCAATTTCCCCAATTTGCCCCCAAAAATCCCCGATTTCCCCCTCAAAAAAAACCCAATTTCCCCCCAAAAAACCCCAATTTCCCCCTCCAAAAACCCCAAAACCCCCCGATTTCCCCCCCAAAAACCCCAATTTCCCCCCCAAAAAACCCCAATTCCCCCCAAAAAAACCCCAATTTCCCCGATTTCCCCCAAAAAAACCCAATTTTCCCCCCAAAAAACCCCAAAACCCCCCGATTTCCCCCCAAAAAACCCCAATTTCCCCCTCCAAAAACCCCAATTCCCCCCGATTTCCCCCCCAAAAACCCCAATTTCCCCCCCAAAAAAAAACCAATTCCCCCAAACCCCCCTATTTCACCCCAAAATCCCCTTAAATGCCCCCAAAACCCCAAAACCCGCCAATTTTCCCCCCAAAAAACCCAAATTTTCCCCAAGAAAACCCCAAAAACCCCCCCGATTTCCCCCGCAAAAAAAAACCCAAAAAACCCCAAAAAACCCCAAAAACCCCCGATTTCCCCCCAAAAAAAACCCAAAAAAACCCCAATTTCCCCCCCAAAAAACCCAATTTCCCCCCAAAAACCCCAAAACCCCCCGATTTCCCCCCCCAAAAAACCCCAATTTCCCCCCCAAAAAAACCCAAAACCCCCCGATTTCCCCCCCCAAAAAACCTCAATTTCCCCCCCAAAAAAACCCAAAACCCCCCGATTCCCCCCCAAAAAAAACCCGCCCCGCTCCCCGGCAGCCTCCTCGGCCTCGCCGCCCTCGCTCTACCTCCTGCCGCCGCCGCCGGAGCAGCTGCGCCGGCGCGCCGACGCCACGCTCACCTGCCTGGCGCGCGACTTCCGCCCGCCCGACCTGCTCGTCCAATGGCTGCAGGACGGCCGGCCCCTCCCCGAGGGCCGCGCCCTCACCTTCCGGCCGCGCCCCGAGCCCCGCCCGGGCCACGCCCAGACCTACCTGAGCGTCAGCACCTTGACGGTGCCGGCGCGCGACTGGGAGGGCGGCGCCGTCTTCACCTGCCTGGTGGGGCACGAGCGGCTGCCGATGCGGCTGGCGCAGCGGTCGCTGGACAGAGCCGCCGGTAAACCCGCGCACGTCAACGTCTCCCTGATCCTCGGCGACGCCCTCGGCGCCTGCTACTGAAACCTGGCCTTTTCCCCCCAAAAAATTTGCACTTTTCTAGCGGCGAAAATAAAGGATTTTGCAAAAAGAACGGCGAGTTTTGACCAAAAAACGGCGTTTTTTGGATGAAAATAGCGTTTTTTTTGCAGTAATTTGACCGATTTCGCAAAAATTTCCGAGTGCGTTTCGACCAAATTTTGATTCTGCCGGAATTTTGGTAAAAAGGGACGTTTTGCCCAAAATTCGGCTTTTTTCCCTCAAAAAACGGCGTTTCGACCCCGTTTTCCCACCAAAATTGGGGTTTTTCCATCCAAAATTCCCATTTTTGCCAAAACTGACCTTTTCCCCCAAAACCGACCACTTCTTTCCCAAACCGACCAATTTTTTCCCAAAATCGCCACTTTTCCCCCCAAAAATCCCCCATTCCCACCCAAACCCGCGCACGTCAACGTCTCCCTGCTCCTCGGCGACGCCCTCGGCGCCTGCTACTGAAACCTGGCCTTTTCCCCCCAAAAAATTTGCACTTTTCTAGCGGCGGAAATAAAGGTTTTTGCAAAAAGAACGGCGAGTTTTGACCGAAAAACGGCGTTTTTTGGATGAAAATAGCGGTTTTTTTGCACTAATTTGGCTGATTTCGCAAAAATTTCCAAGTGCGTTTCGACCAAATTTTGATTCTGCCGGAATTTTGGTAAAAAGGGACGTTTTGCCCAGAATTCAGCTTTTTTCCCTCAAAAAACGGCGTTTCCACCTCGTTTTCCCACCAAAATTGGGGTTTTCCATCCAAAATTCCAATTTCTGCCCCAAATCTCGTTTTTTCCCAAAATGAACCATTTTTTTCCTGGATCGACCAATTTTTCCCCAAAATCGCCACTTTTTCACCCAACTTTTGCCGATTTTCCCACCAAAAAATCCCATTTTCCTTCGACATCCGACTCCCCCAAAAAACCCAATTTTTCCTCACCTAATTCAACAGCTTTCCCCCAAAATCACCATTTTTTCCCAAAAATCACCATTTTTTCCCCAAAAATCACCACTTTTTTCCCAAAATCGCCACTTTTTCACCCAAAAATTCCCATTTTTCCCCCCCAAAAATCCCCCATTCCCACCCAAACCCGCGCACGTCAACGTCTCCCTGCTCCTCGGCGACGCCCTCGGCGCCTGCTACTGAAATCTGGCCTTTTCCCCCCAAAAATTCCCCCCAAAATTTGCACTTTTCTAGCGGCGAAAATAAAGGTTTTTGCAAAAAGAACGGCGAGTTTTGACCAAAAAACGGCGTTTTTCGCTCGAAAATTGCGGTTTTTAGCAACATTTTGACCGATTTCGCAAAAATTTCCAAGTGCGTTTCGACCAAATTTTGGTAAAAAGGGACGTTTTGCCCAAAATTCGGCTTTTTTCCCTCAAAAAACGGCGTTTCCACCCCGTTTTCCCACCAAAATTGGGGTTTTCCATCCAAAATTCCCATTTTTTGCCAAAACTGACCTTTTCCCCAAAACTGCCATTTTTTTCCCCAAATAGCTGCCATTTTTTCCCAAAATCGCCACTTTTTCACCCAAAAGTTGCCATTTTTCCCGCCAAAATTTGCCATTTCCGCTCCAAAAATCCCGTTTTTCTTCGACTTCCCATTTTTCCCAAAAAAACCAATTTTTTCTCACTAAATTCAACAATTTTTCCCAAATTTTGGGGGAAAAAATCGGGATTTTGGGGGTAGAAAAATCCCCAAATTTTGGGGTGAAAAATTCCGAATTTTGAGGAGAAAAAAAATCGGGATTTGGGGCGAAAAATTCCCAAATTTGGGGTGAAAAATTCCGAATTTTGGGGTAAAAATTTCAAAATCTAGGGGAAAAACTCCAAATTTTTGGGGTGAAAAATTCGGGATTTGGGGCACAAAAATTCCCAAATTTTTGGGGTGAAAAATTCGGGATTTGGGGGACAAAAATTCCCGAATTTTGGGGGGAAAAATCCCAAGTTTTGGGTGGAAATGTCGGGATTTTGGGGGCAGAAAAATCCCAAATTTTGGGGTGAAAAATTCGGGATTTGGGACAAAAAAGTTCCTGAATTTTTGGGGAAAAAAATCGCAAATTTCTGGGTGGAAAATTCCCAAATTTGGGGGGAAAAATCCCAATTTTTGGAGGGAAAAAATCGGGAATTGGGGTAAAAAAGTCCCAAATTTGGGGTGAAAAATTCCGAATTTTGGGGTAAAAATTTCAAAAATTTTGGGGAAAAATTCCAAATTTTTGGGGTGAAAAATTCGGGATTTGGGGCACAAAAATTCCCGAATTTTGGGGGGAAAAATCCCAAGTTTTGGGTGGGAATGTCGGGATTTTGGGGGCAGAAAAATCCCAAATTTTGGGGTGAAAAATTCGGGATTTGGGGCAAAAAAGTTCCTGAATTTTTGGGGAAAAAAATCGTAAATTTTTGGGTGGAAAATTCCCAAATTTTGAGAAGAAAAAAAAAAATCGAGATTTGGGGCAAAAAATTCCCAAATTTTGGGGTGAAAAATTCGGGATTTGGGATAAAAAAATTCCCAAATTTTGAGGGAAAAAATCCCAAATTTTGAGGAGAAAAAAATCGGGATTTGGGGCAAAAAAAAATCCCAAATTTGGGGTGAAAAATTCCAAATTTTGGGGTGAAAAATTCGGGATTTGGGGAAAAAAAAAATCGAAATTTGGGGGAAAAACCCCAAATTTTGGGGGTGGGAAATTTGGGATTTTGGGGGGGAAAAAAATTCCGATTTTGGGGGTGAAAATTCACGAATTTTGGGGCAAAAAAAAATCGGGATTTGGGGTAAAAAAATTCCTGAATTTTAGGGGAAAAAAATCCAAAATTTTTTGGGCAAAACTGGCGGATTTGGGGGGGAAAAAGTCTAAAAATTTTGGCATGAAAAATTCAGGATTTTGGGGCAAAAAAAAAAAAAAAAAATCCCAAATTTTGGGTGGAAATTTTGGGATTTCGTGGGGAGAAAATTCGGAATTTGGGGATAAAAAATTCCCGGAATTTAAAGGTAAAAATTCCGGGTAAAAATCCCCAAATTTTGGTTAAAAATCCCCAATTTTTGGGTGAAAATCCCCGATTTTTGACCTAAAACCCCAAATTTTGGGGTAAAAACCCCCAAATTTTTGGTAAAAAAAACCCAAATTTTTGGCAAAAACCCCCAAATTTTGTTAAAAACCCCCCAAATTTGGTAACGCCCCCAGATTTGGGGTGAAAATCCCGAATTTGGTTAAAAAGTCCAAATTTTGGGTAAAAAAAAACCAAAATTTTGACCTAAAACCCCCAAATTTTGGGGTAAAAACCCCCAAATTTTGGGTAAAAAAACCCCAAATTTTTGGTAAAAATCCCCAAGTTTTGTTAAAAACCCCCAAATTTTGTACCGCGCCCAGATTTGGGGTGAAAAATCTCAAATTTCAATAAAAAACCCAAATTTTGTCCAAAAATCCCCAAATTTCGAGTAAAAAATCCTCAAATTATTGGGTAAAAAACCCCAAATTTTTGGTAAAAATCCCCAATTTTTTTGCAAAAAAACCCAAATTTTGGGTAAAAAATGCCACATTTCGGGTAAAAAAATCCCCAAATTTTGTCCAAAAACCCCCAAATTTCAGGTAAAAATCCCCAAATTTTTTGTCAAAAACGCCCAAATTTTAGGTTAAAACCCCCAAATTTTGTTAAAAACCCCAAATGTTGGTAACGCCCCCAGATTTGGGGTGAAAAATCCCGAATTTGGGTAAAAAAAAACACCAAAATTTGGGTAAAAAATGCCACATTTCGGGGTAAAAATCCCCAAATTTTTTGTAAAAAACGCCCAATTTTGGGTAAAAAACCCCCAAATTTTTGGTAAAAAACCCCAAATTTTGTTAAAAACCCCCGAATTTTGTACCGCGCCCAGATTTGGGGTGAAAAATCCCGAATTTGGGCGCGATCGGCGTTTTTCTGGCGCAGCGCTGCTCGCCGGCGCCGCCCTGGAGGAGGACGAGGATCTGCGCAACCTCTGGGCCACGGCCTCGACCTTCATCGTCCTCTTCATCCTCAGCCTCTTCTACAGCGCCACCGTCACCCTCATCAAGGTAAAAATTCCCAAAATTCCCAAATCCCCCAAAATTTCCCCAAATTCCCGCTTTTTACCCCGCGCATTTTGGCCAAAATTTGACCTTTTTAGGGCAAAAAATCCGATTTTTTTGCCCCAAAAATCCGATTTTTTTGCCCAAAATTCCGATTTTTTTTGCCCAAAATTCCGATTTTTTTTGCCCAAAATTCCGATTTTTTTTGCACAAAATTCCGATTTTTTTTTGCCCAAAATTCCGATTTTTTTTTGCCCAAAATTCCGATTTTTTTTGCCCAAAATTCCGATTTTTTTTGCACAAAATTCCGATTTTTTTTGGCCAAAAATTCCGATTTTTTTTGCCAAAAATTCCGATTTCTTTTTGTCAAAATATTCCAATTTTTCGCCCCAAAACCTCAGATTTTTCTCTTGGTTTTATGCCCCAAAATTCGAATTTTTTTTCCCCCCAAAAAAATCCTGATTTTTCCCTGATTTTTCCCCAAAAAATCCTGATTTTTTACTCATTTTTCCCAAAAAAATCCAATTTTTCCCTCATTTTTTCCACCCAAAATTCCCGATTTTTCCCTCATTTTTTTCCCCCAAAATTTCCGATTTTTCCCTGGTTTTGACACCCAAAAATTCCCAATTTTTCTCCTGATTTTATGCCCCAAAATTCCCAATTTTTCTCCCATTTTTCACCCCAAATTCCCATTTTTCCTCGGTTTCCTCTTCATCCTCAGCCTCTTCTCCAGCGCCACCGTCACCCTCATCAAGGTAAAAATTCCCAAAATTCCCAAAATTCCCAATTTCCCCAAATTCCCGCTTTTTACCCCGCGCATTTTGGCCAAAATTTGACCTTTTTAGGGCAAAAAATCCGATTTTTTTGCCCAAAAATTTGGATTTTTTTCCCAAAAATTCAGATTTTTTTGCTAAAAATTCCGATTTTTTTTGTCAAAAAATTCAAATTTTTCACCCCAAAAATTCAGATTTTTTCACCAAAAAATTCCAATTTTTCGCCCCAAAAATTCCGATTTTTCTCTTGGTTTTATGCCCCAAAATTCGAATTTTTTTTACCCCAAAAATCCCATTTTTACCTCATTTTTTTTCCCTAAAAAAATCCCGATTTTTCCCCTCATTTTTACCTCAAAAAATTCCGATTTTTTCCTCTTTTTTACTCAAAAAATTCCAATTTTTTTACTCACTTTTTATCCCAAAAATCCCGATTTTCCCCTGATTTTTACCCAAAAAATTTTGATTTTTTCCTCATTTTTCCCCCAAAATTCCGATTTTTTCCCTCTTTTTTACACCCAAAAATCCCGATTTTTCCCTCATTTTTTACACCCAAAATTCCCCCTTTTCCCCTCATTTTCCAGCCCAAAAATTTCCCAATTTTTCTCCTGATTTTATGCCCCAAAAATTCCGATTTTTTCCTCATTTTCCAGCCCAAAAATTCTCATTTTTCTCCTGTTTTTACATCCCAAAAATCCTTTTTTTTTTTTTCTCCCATTGTCCCAAAATCCAAACATTTCATCCCAAAAATTTGGGAATTTCCCCCAAAATTCAAAATTTTTTTTCCCCCCCAAAAATCCAAAATTTTTCCCCCAAAAGAATCCAAAAATTTCTCTCCAGTTTTGGGAATTTTCCCCCCAAAATTCGATTTTTTTTCCCAAAAATTGGGGAATTTTCCCTCAAAATTTGGGAATTTCGCCCCAAAAATTTTGGACAATTCCCCCCAAAAAATTAAAATAAATCCCCCAAAATTTGGGATTTGTTTTCCCAAAAAATCGGGAATTTTCCCTCAAAAAATGTGGGAAATTTCTGCCAAAATTTGGGAATTTTCCCTCCAAAATTTGGGAATTTCGCCCCAAAAATTCGCCCCAAAATTTTGGACAATTCCCCCCCAAAAAATTTTAAAAAATCCGTCAAAATTTGTGATTTTTTTTCCCCAAAAAATTGGGGAATTTTCCCCCAAAAATTCAGGAATTTTTTCCTTAAAATTTGAAAATTTTCCCTCAAAATTTGGGATTTTTTCCCTAAAAATTCGGGAATTTCCCCCCAAAAATTCGGGATTTTTTTTTCCTAAAAATTGGGAATTTTCTGCCAAAATTTGGGAATTTTCCCTCCAAATTTGTGATTTTCGCCCCAAAAATTCAAAATTTTCCCCCCAAATTTCGGGGAATTCCCCCAGAATTCCGATTTTTGCCATTTTGGATGGATTTTAACCAAATTTTGACGTTTTTAACCCATTTTTTTTTCCCATTTCAGGTGAAGTGAAGCCGAAGGCGCCGGAAAATCCCGGGAATTTTCCCCTCCCCCACCCCGCGGGAATTCCCAAAAAAAGCCAAAAATTAAAAAAAAAAAAAAAAAAAATTTAAAAAAAAATTTAAAAAGGTCAAAATTACCAAAAAAAAACCCCAAAAAATTCCCCCCAAAAATTTAAAAATCTAAAAAAAAAAAACCCAAAAAAAATCCAAAAAAAAAAAACCAAAAAAATAAAAATAATTAAAAAGGTCAAAATTCCC